>NW_026000241.1:23453490-23621035 GCF_001458135.2 Marmota marmota marmota
TTTTTTTTTTTTTTTTTGGGGGGGGGGGGCGGTGCTATCAAGCTCTTTCTCCTTTATTTAACCGTTTCTACTCAAAGTACAGTCCCTAAACCACTATCATCATTTGGAGTCTGTGAGACTGCAGATCTCGGGCCTCCATCTTTGCAGGACCTGCTCAATCAGAATCTGCATTTTTAAAAACCCTCAAGTGATTTGTGTATGTATTAAAATGTGCACAGGTCTAGGCCAAGAAGCTGATAAGTCAGGTAAGGGAAGGGGAAACAGTTTAAATATTTTGCTAAAACACCAAAAGGATTATAATTCTATCAGTGTGGTCTATATTTTGTAGGCTGAGTCTTCAAGTCTATAACTTAACTCAGTAAATAGTTTGTACCCTTACACTTAAAAAAAAAAAAAAAAAAAGGTGTAAGAAACATAACCAAGCTGCACTGAGACTCTCAGAACTCATAATACCTCCAGGAATGCATTGATTATAACATAACAATTTGCTAAGAGTCTTCAGGACATGCCAGACTTATACCACCTCTTTCCTTGTTGAAGTAAATCCTCTCAATTAGAATGACCTCATGTTTTCTCTAAGCTGCCCTGCTCTCCTATATGTTCTTCAAGACACAAGTTAACCACTGCTCCTCAGGATTTCACTCAAATTATTGAATGGCTCTTACAATTGAAGAAAGGTCATTCGTAGGAAGCCTGAGCTCTTGAAAGATGTCAGTCACTTGAAAAATTCTCTCTGAAAGATTTTATTTCTGACCCCTGTTCTACAACATTGGATAACCTCTTTCTATCTCCTTCCTCAGGATCTGAACTGCTGGATATAGGCTACTGAACTACTTCCTCTGACTTTAATTTTGGCAGATACAAATCTCAGGTACTGGAGTTCAGAAGGTATCTTGCAAGACTTCCCACATAATTGTTCTAGCACTTTTCTGTATCCACTTCTAACTTCATATCTAAAAACAACTAACCAACTAGCCAACCAATAAAAAAACCTTCCCGAGTGCTTTCTGAATCTTGGTCCTAAGACAAGTCTTCCTCCCTCTTCAATGTTAGAAGTCACCAATAAACTGAATTACCATGTCTAATAACCACTTTGGGTATGTTATGATATTTTAAAGTATTAGTCTTCCCACAAAATTCCTTCCTTGTAATCCCAAGGACTTTTTTTCTAGAATGCATAAGTCACCCTTAGAGAAAAGGGAAAAAAAAATTTCTCTGCTAAATTCAAAAGCCACTCTTTGAAATACACAAATCATTTGTACAAATGAACTGGGAAAGGAGGAGGAGGAGGATTATATAAACCAAAAGGTGTGAGCCTCAGAAACCAGAACCATCCTTTAAAGCAAGTTTCATCTATGGAAGTAGCATGGGATATGATGATACTACATCATCCAGACATATAGACACCTACCATATTGGCCACTCTAGGGAGATGCTCCTCTTTGATACCACTGAGGATCATCTCCCCAGAGTGGCCAATATGGTAGGTGTCTATTGACATCCACTCAAAGAAGATACATGTTTGGGTACTAAGACTTTGTTCCTAACCCCATCTGTCCCACTACATAGACAGTTCTTTGTTTAATGATGAGGATGATCAGCAATGTCTGGAGAGTGGAGTTCTTGAACACCTGAAGGAAAAGTGTGCCTGGTGTGAAAATTCCTCCACTTGACCAACTAGAACTACATGGAACCAGCTCAAGAGTCCCCCTTAAATCAGGACAGTGTTGGAATTCACATCCATGTTTTATTTTCTCAGATTGAACATAACTTTATTAGCAACTGACTCTCTGTAAAGCATTCACTTTTCATGATGGATCTTTATAAAACCAATAATTATTCCTCTCCAACTAAGGGTTCCTTTTAAAGCACTAGCTGCTTTTGCTTCCCCTGACACCATATACAACTACTCGCAGGGCATCCGTCCATGGTTTTCCCTTGCTGGCTCATCTCCTTGAGGTCCCTTTTCCTCATACCTTCCTTTTAACCAATAGGGCACTATTTCTCCAAATTACCCATTTCATGATATCTTGTTCCAATTTCCCTTTTCCTTTCCTTTTGTGTTTCTATAATGATACTTAATTGATTCCAACGTGAAATTTGAATAGTTTCGGGTTACAGACCTAAAGAATGAAGAAAGCAGGTGGATAAACAAGCATGAATGCTATACTGAAAAAGCTTATGCTTTAGAAAGAGACCTCAACCATACCAACCGCATGGCAAATTCAAACAGGCTGAGTATTCTCTGGTAAGATTAGAAAATTGGAGTAATTAACTGGGCAGTGTAGTAAAATAAATAAATTCCAGCAACTGAGGGGGGAAAAATAGTTTTTTTTATGACTAAAGGCATCCAGGTTTCCAGTCTACATTGATCAAATTGATGAGAAAATTGCTGAATTCTCTATTTCACATTTCCCAGTAAACAGAGTGAAAAACGTCCAGATGACTGAACAATTTCATAAAGTGACTCGAGAATTATACATTACATTCAGGCCTTAATACCATTTATATCTGTGCAAATGCGTCACATGTGGCATCAGGAAGAGAGGAGTCTGCATTTGCCTAATGACCTCTGCCAGCAGTCACCCTGTAGGGTAGCACTTCAAGAGGGAAAGATAAATGTAACCCCTCTCTTTCAGCAGCTGAAGCCTGGGTTAGGCTGTCCTGGGGGATTTTCCAATGTACTACACAGCAAAAATTTTAAAGATGAATTTGTATCCATTCAAGGTCATATGCCTAGATTTTCTCAAATGTTTGGTCACTATCTAGACAGGAGATTCGATTTTTTTTCTTCTGTAAAGGGCCAAATAGTTAATACCTTAAGTTTCATGGGACACATAATACCAATCACAACTACTCAACTAGGCTGTTCTAAGAGGAAAATTAACCACAGATGAAAAGTGAATGGGCATGGCTATGTTCTAATAAAAGTTTATTTATAAAATAAAGTTGGGGTAAAGGATCAGTGGGATTTGACTTATGGATCATAGTTTGCTAATTTCTGGTTCAGACTCGGGGGTATAAATCTCCGAGCTCCACAAAGCTAGAAAAATAGTCAATTAACCACCCATCATCAACACCATGTTCATTGTCATCATAATTATCACTTCCATTTTATAAATGAGGAAATAAGAGGTAAATTGCTTTGTTGGTTAAATATTTGGACTAGGACTCATGATTTTTTTTTTCCTCAAGTCCTATTTTCTTTCTAACAGAGCACAGATTTAGATATACCAAAATAAAATAGTCTGACAGCATTTCAATACCAGAGTACAAGAAATTGCAAAAGGAGCAAAATTAAATTTAGAGGATTAGAATGAAAGGAGTCCAAATTAAATATGCACAACAGTGCTAGTTCATTGGGAAAAAAAAAAAAGGAAACAACTGTCAATAGATATTCCCACCTGTCTTCTATGAACTGCATTTGTTATCTCAGCTCCTTTTATTGCCTGAAATATATCACTGAAATTGACAGTTACAATTCATAAATAAAACTATGAGTGATAAACACAGAACATTAGTGACACAAAGGGTGAGCTTTTTGAACGCCTACTTCCCAAGTTTAGAACTGGACTTCTTATTTGAGTCCACCTGAGCCCACAACAGGTAAAGATAATTCAGAACACCTAGAGGAAGCAGGGGGGAAAAAATCTCAGATAACAAAATAATAGCACTTCAAGGATTCTAAGTGCATTGTATATTTGAGTATATTCATTGGTGTAAGAGTAAAATATCCAAGAGAATATTTTTACTCAATTGATTTTCAAATACATGTTTTTCATAAAATATAATTTGTGTCATGAGACATATGTATTAAAACAGAAACATTTTTCTTTGCTCCAAAGTATTTTACTCAAACTCCCTCAAAGTTTTTTCACTAATTACTACTGGTTATTCTAACAGTATCTGGACTTACCAAACACTTAAATTTTGACGTTGTTCTATGCAAAATGAGTGGATGGGCAAAAAGCAAATATACTTCTTGAATTCTTAAGCCACACTAGATTTACCAGTGTTCAAATATAAATAATATTTTCAAACAGCAAAGAAACTGTTTCCCTCATTTCCTTTTCTTTCATGCACTTGGTAGATATAGCTGGTTCACCCTGTTCTGTCTTCCCCCTACTTCTTGTATGTACAGGGAACCCTGCTTCCTAGCTGCCTTGTCAGTTGGGACCATGTGACCAGTTCTAGCCAATGAATCATTAGCAAAAGCTGCATCAGTTCTGAGCTAAGGCACTGGAAAGCCGCTACAGGGCCCTTCCCTCTCTCTTCTGCCCAGTTTTGGCAAAAGTAAATGAGGTCATGTTGGCACGGTATTAGTACATACCAAAGCTGCTTGAATTACTGAGTTATCAAAGAGAAGAAATCTTCCTCAGGCACCTCCTGGACCCCCACCCAGAGCCAGCTTCATGGGCATATGGCCTATGTGATCACCCAAGACCTTGTGCTCAAAAGGGCTCTGTGCTTTGTTTAATGCTCTTCTGTCACAACCTTGACTTTTTTTCTTTTTTAATGAAAAGGGGCCCCATAGTTTCATTTTGTATCAGGCTTCAAAAATTTAAACTAATCCCAAACAGAACAGGCTTTGAAGGAATTTTGAATGAGTTTGTTAAGCCAATGAGATTTTAGGGCTGTTTATCTCTGCATTGTATAGTTATCCTATCCTGACTAATATAACCATGAAAACTTTTGAGACTCAGTAAGTATAACCCTGCACTGAAATGCTTCTCTGAATATCCTTCCTTCCCACTCAGACAGGTACCTTCACTGGGCGTTTTCCACAGCACTATTATCTGCTGGTTATTTGCTGAACTGTCATCCTGGGGTAGGTACTATGGGTACATTCCTGCTATACAGATTCCAACTTTCTGATATAACTTCCTATGTGGCAGAGACTGGAAAGTTAAAAAAAAAATTCCCAGATTTCTTTGCAGTTTAGAGGATATGGTCTACAGTTTGCTAAGTATGCACACCTATGAGACATTTGGAATGAAAAAGTAGGCAATATGAGGTCACAGACGTACTTGAGGAGATTGATTCTTCTTGCACGTTTTCAAGAGATTTCTTCTTTTGCAGCTCTGGCAGATGGTCCTGCCTTGTCTTAAACCAGTAGCAGAGGAACTTTCCTGAGAGTAAGCCTACGGCTGGTGATTTACCCCAGCTGCTCTCATACTTTCATGTGTAACGTTTAAACCTGGGATCCTGGGCCTTTTTTAGGTACTTAATGCCTCCAAATAAACATGTGTGCATGCGTGTGTGTGCGCGCACACATATTCAGAGTGGACTGTTTACAATGAAAATAATAAAACTTATGTTCTACACCCACTAAAGTATATGGTCTTTGAGTGCAAGGAATGAATTTTAAATTTAAAAATTACCTTTCCCTCCTACTACCTAGCCACTTAAGACTACTTTGGGGCTTTGGTACATAATAATAGCTCAAAATATATTGCAGGAAGACAAGCAGGAAGTATAGTAGGTAAGTTTATGGTTAAACTTATGTGTTAATTTGGGCTAAGGGAAGCCCATGAAGCTAGTAAAACATTACTGGGCATATATTTGGGGGTGTTTCTAGAAGAGATAAGCATCTGTGCTCTAAGTAAAGACAATCACTGAGGCAGAGAAGGAGTGAATTTGCTTTCTCTGGTGAGTTGGGACAGTTATCTTCTCAGACATCAGCGCTCTTTATTCTAATGCTTTTTGACTTGCTATAAGACTCATATCATTAGCTCCCCTGGTTCTCAGGCCTTCATACTGGATTGGAACTATACCACCAGCTTTCCTGGGTCTCCAACTTACAGAGGAAAGACTATGGGATTCCTTGAACTATATAATTGAAACCACTTATAAGAAGTCTCTCCCTCCTTCTCTATGTTATATATAAACATATTTATTCATTATGTATGTATGTATATGTATATGTATTTATAAACACACATAATCTATTGGATAGGATATATATATATATATATATCCTATAGATGTATATCCTTTTGCTTCTATATTTCTGGAGAAACCTAATACAGAATGGAATCATTCATAGAATTATAATACAAAACTGTTAACACACTCTTGTTTTAATTAGATAACTGTAATAAATTGCTTAAATATGTAAGGCTTCAAACAGTTTCATAGCTACCAAAAAATTGAGTGTCTTAAAAGACACCATGGGTGTCCCCATGTGTTATGGTCTGAAGGTAAATGTGCATTTTGCTGCCTGAGTGTCTGTAAAGAATCTATTTTTAACAAGCCCTGTGCTGCCAGTTGATTTCCCAGACAATAAAATGCTTAAAAGTTAAAAATTATACAAATATATATATTTTTTTTAAAAAAAAACTGCTTTTCCACAACTTACAAGCCAGGTTCCCATCAGATACAGACATATCCCATTACCATAGTGGAGTAAGCTGCAATCCTAGTCAGGGAAAGAAAATTCATCAAAGTGATTCCAATTTAAGCCTATCCTTTTACCCAGAGTTCCTCAGAATTTTTCTCACAGTCATCATGGCAGCCTCTTGGGTGGTACAATAACGCACTGAGCTGCCCCATATTTTTAAAAACTCTTAAGTCAACAGGCTTCACAAGTAAGTGGCAGGATCAGTGCTGATCAGGCAAATGCATTCTTTGCTTCTCCATATGTTCTCTTCGGCGTGGGATGTGGTACCACTTTATATAGTAGCAACCTTTTTTTATGTGTAATTGTACAGTCACTGAAAAGTAGGTCAATACACACTGGTAATACTTTCCCATTCCCCAAATACTATCTGCCATGCCTTAAAGTTGAGACTTATCAGGGTTGAAGTACAGAAAAGGAGGGGGAAAAACAAGCCGAGGAGAAGAAGAAATGCAATATATTCGCCTCTAAGCTCCTTCATAAATCTTCATCTTATTTCCAACAAGATCTAGGAAAATCACTGTTTCACTCTAAGACAGGGATGCTCATTACCCAAGTTCAAAACCTATGAAAAATTACAGTGGAAAAATCATTCACAATTGATTTATGGTTAAATTGAAAGAAGTGGAAGTGTAGGACCAATCACCTGCTTTTTAAATATCTTTCAATCTCAAACCCACTCTGAAAGCTAGGCTCCAATCTGCTTCTATAATTAGAGTACCAAAACAAGAGGCATTAACACCCCCAACAGATCATTAATCATTCGAGCTACATCATGATGGGGGCCACAACCATGGACTTGAGGCAGGGTTGAGCGAATAAAATAGTCATTGATCTCTATTTGAAGAGGAGAGCAAGACAGTTAAGTTCATGTGTGTTTGTTGGCATCTATCACACCGGAATTGCTACAGAGACCATCAATAGCAGAACTATTTCACTTCCGTGCCCTTAAACAATGATTAAAAACTTTTAAGTGTTTCCAAGTAAGAAGCAAACTAAGATCCACTTTAGGTGCCAACATTTGGCAAGTGTTTAGTCCCAATTAGGTGATTAAACAGCAACTGTAAATTGTCTCCTATTGTTTCAATATTGAGGCCAAAAGTGATAGATATATACTAAATGAGTTCACAAACTGTCTTCTGGATTCTCTTGAATCCTTCATAAATCAACATCTTTTTGACAGCAATAAAATGTCATTAACATGAACTGCTTTGAGGGTAAACTTTCTAAATAATGAGGAAAAAGTAGTGATTATAGATTAGTTTTCCTTAAATAGGTGAGGTCGCCTTCCTTTTATGGTCTGTTAGAAATATCTTGAGATAAGCAGCCAACATATGTATAATTCCAGACCACATTACTTTGGATGAGAAACTCCTGGGACCCTATTGCCCTCATCTGCACAGTGCAGATCACAATACTTGCACAACCTTCCTCATAGGATAACTTTGAAGATGACAGGACATGAAACTCAGGAAGTACCTTAGCAAAGTCTTGTGCACCATACATATGGAAGCTTCTACTGATAGAAAGTCCTTTAACATTGTGTATTAATAAACAGGTAAGAATAAATGATTCCTTAGTAGCATATTACTATTTTTCTATAAATGCATGCTTACAAATATACCACTAGAAAATTATCTTAAAGTACAGTAACTTCAGATACAAGTAGAAAATTCTTAAAGCAGAGTAATCATTTCTAATTTGACACATTGGGCTGGTTTATTACACATGCTTTCTTTATAAGCATTACTCCCTAAATCTGGATATGAAATAGCTGTGCTTCACATTGCCAAAATAACCCACTGTGATCCATGCTAAGGTCACCACCTGCATTCACCTCTCAATAGAGCTTACAGGGATATATGGTCCTTGAAAGCAATCGTGAGATCCCTAGAATTCTTCTCTCACTCTCCACATATCAGAACAGACCGAGTGAAATCCTTTCCTTGAAATTTTCATTGTCCACCCAGTGAACTCTGAGAGTAGAGAAAAACTATTGGCGTCAAAATAGAGTCTGTTTCTGGTTCCGACAGTCTAGATAATAAATGGTGCTGATGTTGTTACTAACTAAACATCTAGAATACCTTTAAATATTTTCTACATACCCTAGAGCAGCGCTGTCCTGTACAACTTTCTGCTGCAATGAAGGGATTGTCATTTAATCTGCACTGTCCTATACAGCAACCACCAGCCACATGTGGATGTTAATCATTTGAAATGTGGTGTGACTGAGGAAATAAATTTTTCAAACTCAGCCAATTTACTTTTAAATAGCCACGTGTGGTAAATGGCTACTATATTAACCACTGTAGCCTTAGAGTCTCTTTTCCCAGCCCAATTCCAGTTTTGCCATTCTCCTGTGGGACTTAATCTGTAGGAGCCTCACCCGCAAAATGGTGGTAACATAATCCATCATAGGGCAGTAGAAAACCAGGAGGTAATTGTCTAAGGTATTGCAGTCTGGGGCTGATTACACAACTGAAACCAATAACAGTCTTGAAGAAGCAATCAGACTGTTATTACCCATCATTCTCTACCTTCCTAATTCTTACCGCCTTTGAGCATAACTCCCTTCAGCAATTCTCTCCTGGTCTTAAAATTTGGCATAAGTCCTTTTTGTAAGAGGCCCTAAGACACCTGCATTCACTTTATTTACCTGTCTAGATTTTCTCACCAGAGCTTGGCCCTGCTATTTACCATAATATTCCAAGCATCAATGCCTAGAACACAGCAACCCAAAGAAACTCTTGAAAGGCCCTTACAGAAATTTTCGGTGTATTTGAATGTTCTACACATTGTAAATTGTCCCTTCAATGCTGGTGAGTGCCGACTGCCCACATTACAAGTAAGAAATGACTAGTCTAGAAAGCGTTTGACACAGAGAAACGAAATCTGGTTATCTGTGGGAGTCAAGTGACTCACCAAAAATGGATTTATGGTGAAAGCACCAGAGTGGATTTGCCAGGCTTAAGATGGAAAAGAGGAAATAAGTGAGCCTAAGAGCACTGTTCTGGGTTCTCTTACCCTTCAGAAGAGCAGCAGGCTCTGAAATCTCCAAATTGTCCTTCACTGCTGAGATCCAGAAGGCACCAGACCCTCATATCCAATCTACTTCGATACCCGGATGAACTATGGTGTTGCCAATGGCAACAGAGTGACTGCATGCTCTAAGTCCCATTATGCCCAATAAAATTAATACTGACTACACCTCCACAGAGAGCATGGTGCTCAGACAGAACACAAACCACAAGGCTAAACACAGGGCTATGTGCAGGTTATAATACAGAGGCTGGATTACATTTTGGGGTTTTTTTGGGGGAAAATCAGTTGAACTTCCCAGAGTAATAAATTTGCCCTGTGTTTAAAGGAAGGGTAGCCATTCTAATGCCTTAGTATAGAACCATGCATACTATTTCATAGAATAACAGAAGGCTAATTATTGTTACTTCATCTTTATGGGACTCAGTTTCCACTATGTGCAAAATAGCCTCAATAGTAGCTAACATGTAAATTAACAATAAACACTAAAGATAATGTATTACATGCCTGGATGAGGTACTCAAGTTATTATTACTACTCAACATTCTATAACTTTGTTAAGGTTTAGATATGAAGTATCCCCCAAAAGCTCCTATTTGAGATAATGCAAGGGAGTTCAGAGCCAAAATGATTAGGTTAGGACTGTTGTAACCCAATCAGTACATGCATCCACTTGAATGTGTTAACTGGTTGGTAACTATAGGCATGTAGGATGTAGATGGAGATAGGCTAGTCATTAGGGTCTTGCCTTTGGGGTTTCTATTTTGTCCCTAGTAAGAGGAGCAGTCTCTCTCTCTCCCCCTCCTTTCTATTGCCATGTCCTGAGCCACTCTCCTCCTCCATACCCTTCTGTCATGACGTTCTGCCTCCCCTTGGGGACCAGAAGGTAGCCATCTATGTACTGAGACCTCTGAAACTATGAGAAAATAAATTTTCCCACTTCTAATTGTTCCTTCAGGTCTTTTTGTCATAGCAGCAAAAGCGCCGATTAAAACAACCTCCCAAATTCTGAAACACATTCCTCAGAAACCCTAACTTAGAATCTGGTCTCAAAGTTCAGTATGGACCCTGAGGACTCAAGGCATCTGCCTTTTCCGTAAATATATTTTCCTCTCCCTAAACCTTGGCCACTGTGTTATTGTTTGTACCAAGAATCAATGCCTAGAATACAACTACTCACTAATTTAAAGAATGAGTTATTGAGGTAATAAATACTTACAAACTGTTACACAATAGGACCCATGTGAGAATGATTTGCTTCTGCTAGTTAGGGTTTATACACTGATCTGGCCAGAATTTTAATTACATGGTGTGGTAGGCAGAATGGGCTTCCAAAGCTGACCACCCAATCCCCAGAAACTCTAAACATGTTAGGTTACGTGGCAGATGGAATTAACGTTTTAATCATCTGATTTTAAGGAGATTATATTAGATTATCTGAATGGGCCCAATGTAAAGGTCCTTAAAATGGGAAGGAGGCCACAAAAGAGGTGAAGTAAAGGGAGAAGAGACTTCAGAAGATAACCAGGGTAATGTGATATAGGAGGATTTGACCTGTTGTTGCTTCCTCTGAAAAAGAAAGGAAGAGGCCATGAATCAAGGAATATGGGTGGTCTCTAAAGTCTGGGAAAGGCAAGAACATGTACTTCCTTGCTGATAACCTGAACTGTAGCTCAGGAGACCTGCATCAGATATCTAACCTACAATACCATAATAAATTGTGCAGTTTCAAACTACAAAATTTGTAATTAATTGTTGCAGAAATAATAAAAAGCAATAAAACTCAGCTTAAAAAATATATTAATGCCTTGGTCCCACTCCTAGAGATTTAGTTACTCTGGCATGTTTCCAAGCAAGGTGTTAGGATTTTGGAAAGTGCTGTAGATACGTCAACCATGAAGCAAAGTTTAAGGATCATTCAATTACCCAATCAATCTCTCTCTCTCTCCCCCTCCCTCCATCACACATGCCCAGAAAAATAAACTAAGTATCCATGCCCAGGAATAACCAAACTAGGAACCAAATGATATGAACATTATTCACTTTGAAATTTTGTCCTGCCATTAGTTCCATTTAGTCATGTACTAAAGAATCAGGTCCTGAGAAATCAGTAAAATCTAGTCACTTATGTTAGGCATTGTCCAACTGCAGACCACAGGCCACATTATTTGTTTTTGTAAATAAAGTTTTATTAGAACACCACTGTGGTTATTTTTGCCTACTGTTGCTATTGCTTCCATGGTATATATAAAAGAAATGCTGAATAATCATAACAGAGACCATACATCCTACAGAGATGACAATATTTTTACTATGTGGCTTTTTACACAGAAAGTGGCCAACTACCTGACCTAGATCAAGCATGGGACCCTCAACTCCTCAACTGTCACCACTGGTATCCCTCAGCTTCTAGCCTCATGAGGCCCACTGAGGAAGGAGCATCCAAACACAGCAGCCTTGGGACAGAGACAGAAATAACCAAGACTGATTTTTCTAATATTGTTGATTTTATCAGGACTTCAGGTCAGAGAAATGCAACAGATTTTTGAATATTATCTCATTTTTTCCTATTATTCTTAAAATATTGGGGATAACCAATAAAGCCACCACTGAAATTATTTAAGATATCGGTTTCTTTGTGCCTTGTCCCACTGTCAGTGTTTTGAGAATTGCTCATTTATGCATGCACTATACCATGCAAGTTAAAAAGACACAGTATTTGCCTTCCGGGAGCTTACACAATCTAAGCTAGGCAAGGATGGCAGAGAAAGAACACTCCCCAAGGGATACACTGAATAAATCCATAAAACAAACATTGATGTGATTTATCCACAAAAGGTACATCCAGATTTAATGGGAAGGCAAATAAGCATTCATAAAAGGAACCCAACTCCTTTAATCAAATCTTTTAATTATTTAAGGAAAGGATTTCTGGAGAAGAAGTTGCAGATGAAGTGATTAAGGTGACCCTAGAAACAATTCTAGACATACAGCTTAACTGCGCTTGAAGGGGCAAATTAGATGTAAGGATTAGAAATTTACATTAAAGACCAGGAAAAGCCAAACACATCCTAACATCCAACATTCAAAGGGAAGACAAAGCTTTAATCTGTGATGGGAAAAAAAATGGAACTTCCATGCCTCAGTCTCTTAACCCACTCCCATGGAAGATACCATGTGAGAGTTAAATTTATAATCTTTATACAGATCCTAAAATTCTTGGAATCTCCAGTGATAAGTGTCTTTGAGTGCTAATAACATAGCTAGTGACACTTCCAGCCACCAGCCATCTCCAGGATGGGGGATGGTCATTGGAAAGACAAAGTATGACTGGAGGCTTCAGGCTTTCAGCTCAATTCCCCAACCTCCAGGTGACCATCGATGGCCAATGATGCCTACCATAATGAAGCCCCCTAGAATCCCTAAAGTTCCTGAATGAGAGATTCTGGATAGCTAAAATATGGAGGTGGCTAAAGGCCAACATGCTTGGAGAGGGCACAGAAGCTCTGTGCCCCGTCTCCCATCACTTACTGTGTGCTCCCATTCCAGTGGCTGTTCATTTATATTCCTTTTAATACCCCTTATAACGAACTAGCAAACATAAGTAACATGTCCCCTTGAGTCCTGTGAACCATTCTAACCAATTAATCAAACCCAAGGACAAGGTTATCGGGACCCTGATTTATAATAGGTGGGTGAGAAATACAGAGTAACAATGTTATTTGCAGCTGGCATCTGAATGGGTGGGGTGGGGAGACAATCTTTTGGAACTGACCCCTCAACCTGTGAGATACAACATTATCTTCAATTAAATCCTTCCAGAATTCAATTGAATTAGAAGAAACTCAGCTATTGTCCACTGGAAAATCTAGCATACAATTGTTTGGTATGTGGAGACAAGCTCCCCTCATGTGGGATCACAGAAGTGTTCTGTGGGGTGAATGTATAGTAGACTTGTAGCATTAAACAGCACCCACAGATCACAACATTTAATTTTTTTCTGTTAAGCCCTATAATTCTGTCCATCACAGCAGCCTGAGTAGTAGATTCGACACAAATAGATGATCAGAAGTGGCCTTTACACTTAGGTTATGTACTATCTTTGTTTTAGGTTATTATTCAATGGATGCTGAAAGATGAATATCTGGTTTCCCTGTTCTTTAATCCACTGTCCCTCAAAAATTTTACATAAACATAGAATAGTCTACAAGCTATATCAACTCAAAAAAGAACAACATTGGAGTCAAGAGGGAAAAAAAATGATTGCTCAGAATGAAACAAAGCTCTAACTAGAGAAAAGAATTAGATGCCCAAGAGTGGAACAGAGGCAATTCAAAATTATTGAGCATAGAGATGAGAGTGAGGTATGCAACCAGATCTCCTTCAGGACCTAGGCACTCAATTCCCCATCTATCAGAAGTGCTATCTACTGACAGCTCACAGCTGCACCCTTCTCCTTAACTGCCCTTGGTCAAATAGAGCCATACATGCAATGGTACACCATCTTCCCTAGATAGGCCCCATCTAGGGAAGACTAGCTATTCAGTAACAAAGGCTGGACCCCCTTGGGATAATCCTTAGGGATCAGCCTGGCTCAAGTCTTCCCTGAGATTTAGCTGAAACTTCAGCCTCAGTTGCACTGCAGTTCAACTCCCCCGCTGCCCAATCCTCCACCCTCACTTCCTTGCAGATGTTGTTCCAGAGACTCTTCTTCTGCTTGTAAATCTCTGCCTCAGAGTCTGTTTCCAGGGAAACCAATTTAAGGCAGAGCACCATCTGCATGGTGGGTACAGTTAGGTACTTTTCCATACTTTATCTCATAATGTGATCCTTATTACAATGACCTTTTGAAATATGATTGGGGCTCAGAATATTAAGTCACAGAGTTAAGGCAAGTGTCAGAGCCAAAAGTTGAACCCTGGCAGGTGCTAGCAGGTGCTACAGTGTCCAGATCAAGGATTAATTGTCAGGGCCACAAAAAGAAGTTCAAATATTCAGATGAGCCTCTAAAGATCAAGATTTAAAAGATTAGAGGCACTAGGCCAAAGTCAAGAAAGGACAAAAACTTTGATCCAAGTGCCAGTGAGTAAAAAACTCAAACTAGACTAATTTCTGGGACAGGAAATGTGAGCCTTTGAATGTCTATTGTATTTATTACCTTGAGGCTGTGTATGTATACAAGAAACAAACAATAACAATAGTAGCTACCAGTATGGGAAAGCAATCTGAAGCCTGGCACTATGCAATGTTGTTGGAAGTCAATTTTTTTTTTCTTGAAATTTCATCTAAACCTGTACACTTTCTTCTTGTCATTCCTTAAATAATACCTTGAAAATACTTACATAGCATTTACACTGCATTTGGTATATTACAAGTAATCGACAAATGAAAGTATTCAGGAAGCTGTGACTACGTTATATTCAAGTCCTATTCCTTTCTTTATGGGGGACCTGAGCATCCATGCATTTTGGTATTGGAATGGGAGCAATCCTCCGAGGATACCAAAGGATGATAACATTAGAGAATATACGATTTATACAGGGCTCAAGCTGACCTTTAAGGGGTGGCCAGGAGATGAAGATAATATCTAAAGTGGATAGCAGTCCAGCACAGAGGAGAAGATTCTGAAACAGAAATCCACAAGAAAGGAAATGAAAGGACAAAAAAAAGTTATGGCCAGGAGAAGGAAGTTATATAAAAGATGTCTGTGCCCTGGAAACCCAGTGCCTTACTGTATCTGACACCACACACAAACACACACACACACACACACACAGCCTGGAACTTCTACTTAAAGACATTTCCATGAATATTAAGCAACAGCTCTCATTTTTTTCCTTCAAATGCCTCCTTCCAAAACAAGTCTGTGGTTGTTTCCATTCCAAGCCTGACATCACTTCTGAAACCCAAATCATTGCAAAAAAAAAATTTTTTACAATCAGCTACAGGGACTGTCAGCAAGGCTTCCACAACACCAAGACTGTTGTGGACAGTACTCAACCCCTTTTGAACCCAGTTCTGAATTGCTCCTTGAACTTTGCCTAAAACAGCCCTTTGAGTTGCTCTGGGAACTAGTTTCCTCACCACAGAGGCTCCCTCTGGCCTTTGCCTTCTCTTCCTGATATTTAAAAGGAAGAATGGAGGCAACATCCTTTGAGAAGGTCCTTGGCCATTTTCTTTTTATCAGTTTGGTATTGTAAGTTCATTATTCTTCCTTTCAGATGTTCATTCCTCCTTGATTTTTAAATATATCTCCCTCCTCTAAATGTCCTACTACTGAAAAACATCTGATCAATCACCAACCCCCTGACTATCATCTGGAAAACAACTTCAAGGAACACCAGGATCCTGCTCCTTCTCCTATGTCCATGTCCATCTTCCCACTATCACTTCCCCTGGACTTTACATTCACCACCTTAAGGCCATAGACATCTCCATTTTTATAAATTCTCAATTAACCTCTATTCACCCGAGAATGATCCCTGTGGCCTTTTCCATGAAACTTTGGCACAAAGCCATCCAGTGACTCACGTGGTTCTTGCCTGCATTGCAGAGGCCCAAGTCTCTCTGCTCCTATTCTTTATCCTCTATACCCAATTCTTCATCCATATTTAGAGAAGGCTGACATCAAATATATGCATGTCCTTATTCATGACAATGTAGTTTCTAAATAGCAATAGCTTTATCTGGTTCATAAATGGCATTCATTAATCCTTCTACTTAAATATTTATGTCAAGAAGCTATTTTCAAATAATGTTGACAAATAAGCATGAGTGCCTTATAAGTACAAGATATCAGTCCCGTTGCTTCTGAGTCTAGACATGATGGAATAAGTCAGTTTCTCAAGTTTAGGTTTTAAAAAAGAATTCATGAGGTGTTTAGAGACACCTCTGGGTCTAGCCGTCTCTGATTTAATGCCAACAGAAATCCAAGGATCTACTAAAATTGACTGGGCTACCAGATGTCTGTATGATATCACTTAACAGGCTCAATGTGTGGTTATCTCAGTCCAGTCTCCTCAGAGAATTTGGTCCACCTGAAGGATGGGCATGATGAGAGATAGGCTGGTCCCAGTCACTGTTGATAGTATCAGTGAGGATCAGTCCAATGTCACCATTTAGAACTAAAGGAAACTGTCAAATTCCCTTTGGATTGGAAGAAGGGATGGCAGACCTTCTTTACAAGTTGGAGGTCAGGGAAAAGTTTCAATGGGAAAATAATTGCAAGAAGCCAGAATTCATGTCTACCTGCTATTACAACTGCCTACCAGCTCTAATGCCCAGGTCCTAGTTTGGTCACCGACTTACTCTAAAAGTGTGGGTATAATAGCCATAAAGTGTACCTTCTGCCAAATGGTAAAAGTAGAGATTTCTGGAGGAAGAAAATGTTTTACCATTCTGTTTATAAGTATTATTGAACTTACCAGTGAAAACTACAGAGAGTGAATGGAAAATACATGACAGCATCTCCTCACTCCCTGCCCCCAGAAGAGTCCCCACATCTCCTCTAATCCCTTCCACCAGAGCACACCTGGATGCTTAGGGGAGGAAGCAGCAATGGCGGGTCACCAAGCCCTTGCAGTCTCTCTTCAGTTACACAAGGGGTAGAAGTGGCCTCTGGGAACCAAATCAAACAAGCCCAGCGCCTCCTGCATTTTAAATTAACCAAGATTTACGTTAATATCAACAAAGCACATGGGACACTGGGGCATTGTTGAATTTAAATAAAAATTGATGTGTTTTGCAGAACGTTTTCCATAAAGTAATGAATCTGGAAGAACAATCACTCATGGGAAAGACAATTAGAGGAGTGGAGAAGTTTTTGGCTTTAATCTCAGCCACTGTAAAAAAAAAAAAAGAAAGAAAGAGAGAGAAAACACACACACAGAATTCTTCTCATATTTAAAATTTAGGAAAGGCCGAAGGTACAAAACTTATCCTTCATAAAACAGTGCTCCAGGGTAGGGTAAGATAGATAACTCCATATCAAATATTAGAAAGTAAACAAAGCCCCAAAAATTCAAGGACTGTTTCTACTGATGTTGGCTTTAAAACAAGACAACATCTAAGGCAGACAAAAGATTCTCTATGCAGAGCTACTTATTTTCTTGCCTCTTCCACTAAAAATGAACAAGGCTTCATAATAATAAAGGCCTGTGTGCAACTCATCACCTGGTAAGGCAGGAAGCATGGCCAGGCCTAGAATGGGCTCTACTCACTCTGCAAAAGCTGCTGCTTAGTTGGGAGGCAACTGCAATAGCATGCTCAGACATCAAAATATTCAAAAGCGAAAAAAAGCAAACTGCTGGACATGGTGGTGCACGCCTGTAATCCCAGGGGTTTGGGAGGCTGAGGCAGGAGGATCGCAAGTTCAAAGCCAGCCTCAGTGCTAAGCAGCTCAGTGAGACCCTGTCTTTAAATAAAATATAAAATAGGGCTAGGGATGTGGTTGAGTGCCCCAAAGTTTAATCCTTGGTACCAAATACATAAAGCAAGCAAGCAAATCTCTGAACAGGGCAGAAAATGTTTTCTGTCCTAAATCCCACCAGGTGTTCCCCACTCTGACTAGCCTTGGTCTGTCTCTTGGAATTTTCTGGACCTCTTGAATATTCCACATCTGACATGCTAAGGGCTACCACAGCAAGCAGCCTCCAGGACCCTGGCTAAGGTTTAGCTCAGAATCTTTAGAATGACTGGACTCCATACCCTTTCATTTATTAAATATTAAATATAACTTCCACAGATGACAGAGGTTATATTTTGGGGCTTTGTTTACTTTCTAATATTGATGTGGAGTTATCTATCTTACCCTACCCTGGGCACTCAACCACTGAGCCACATCCCTAGCCCTATTTTGTATTTTATTTATGTTTTACAAGAAAATAGATCATATAGAGATTGACTTCTCCACCGGGTTATACCACCTTCACCATTCTCAGAACAACCTGGTGAAGCATGATTTTCTTTCTTTTTTTTTTTTTTTTAGTTTTAGGTGGACAAATATCTTTATTTTACATTTATGTGGTGCTGAGGATCGAACCCAGTACCTCATGCATGGTAGGTGAGCACTCTACCACTGAGCCACAGTCCCAGCCCCCAAGGCATGGTTTTCAAAGTATCATTTTAGGCAGTACCATTTATTCACTATTTCATTTATATATTGTTTCTCCCCACCCTCCCCCCACTTTAGAACTTACACACAGTGTTCCAAGCTTGGACTTTGGCATGACTTGGAATGTCCACTAGTTTTGTGGCCATGATACAGTTCTGTAATGTGAACTTTAGTCTTTTCACCTGCAGCACTGAGATACAGCCAAGGACTCTGCAGGATTTGGGGATGATTCAACATAATATATACCCAGTGCCAAGCCTACAGACTGACATCTGCTCAGAGTCTGATAAAATGTTCTACTCTTCTTATCACACTAGAGAGGGCCATAGGTAGTTTATCTTGAGCTCATAATCATATCCACCTCTATACTCCAAAATACCTTCTTTTCACTTTCCAGATTTCGTTGTCAGGTGAACCCTTATTTGATGTAACATCAATCAACATTTTGCTCTCAGAGCCACTTGAGCAAATGCTTCTCCACAGGAACCAAGCACAATCCAGGGGCCAACTAGGGCATCCCTATCTCTGGCCTCCAAAATAGCACAACTCCAGGACCTCAAAGCCCAAATTCTAGACCATCTATAAGTACACCTTCACACATGAAAGATGTCACTAATAATAGACCAGGGC
This sequence comes from Marmota marmota marmota, assembly GCF_001458135.2. Classification (NCBI taxonomy): domain Eukaryota; kingdom Metazoa; phylum Chordata; class Mammalia; order Rodentia; family Sciuridae; genus Marmota; species Marmota marmota. Next base: position 23,472,669 of record NW_026000241.1, read on the forward strand.
AGTATCAGCCTCGGGTATTATCTTGTGCTGCTATAACAGGATGCCAGAGGTCGGGTAATGCACGAATAGAATTTCATTCCTCACAGTTCTGAAAATTGAGAAGATCAAAGATCAAAGGTTTGACCTCTAGCAAGGACTTTCTTGCTGTGTCATCCCATGGCAGAAGGTAGAAGAAAAGAGAGCACATGTACATGTGAAAAGGGGTAGGGGGTGGGGTGGGACAGGTGCACATGCATGACTGGATGAATCCTCTTTTATTTAAAAAAAAAAATCACTAAAAATAATAAGCCTACTCCCATGATAATGACATTAATTTGAACCTTATCCTGCCTTAATGACATAACCATCTCTTAAAGGTCCCACCTTAACACTGCTGCATTTGGGATTAAGTTTCTAACACAATGAACTTTGGAAACACATGCAAACCATAGAAGATACCTAGCTCACATTGTGGAGATCCTGACCCTGGGACTTCATTGAACTGGCAATCAAAAAACACCAAAATATGACAAAATGCCCCTGCAACAGAGGTACCTGATGCATGATGGGTTTGCAGGAGAGGATATCATCTTCTGTTGCATGTTCTTAGACACAGTGCAATTGCCTATTGAATCAATGCAGTAAAACTTCATTCCAAGACCAAGACACAATCAGGTGTTGATTACATACTTTGTCCAGATAAGTTCAAGGCTGGCCAAATTTACATTGAATTTTGAAATACCCTAAGCTGTTTTAGAGTCTCAATGAACACACATGTATGCACACACATACACAAAACTGTGATGACAGCGGCTACTACCTACTGTGCCTCTTTTAGGGACCATGCATATAACCGTATTTTCTATGTTATTTAAAACTGCCTTACAAAACAGGCATTATCTCAATTAAATATGTGGGGGAAATAAAGTCCAAAGAAGTAAAATAACTTGTCTAGAATCGCAAGGTCAAGAAGACACACAACTCAAATACCACCTCAAGAGCCATGCACAGGACTTGATGCCTGTTATTTGTATTAAATTCTCACATGGAGGCAGAAGTCATTCCACTTTTGTGATTGAGAAATATGAAACTTATATCTTACTTATATGTAGTGGAGACAATACCAAATCCGCACATACTTTCTATCAAAAGTACATACAAAGGAATGCACACTAGAAGTCAAGGATTAGGAAATTATTTTATACAAAAATCATTGAGGTAGTCTTGGCTGGGAGTGGGTACACAAGAAAAGAGTGAACAAGATTCAGAAAATGTGGACCTCAGGCACTCCATAAAAGGCACACCATCTTAATCTTCCTGAGAAAAAGTGAAAGGAGATTTTCTCCAAATCATATAATCCCTTAGTCTTTGTGTATCCTTTGCTTTCTTCCCAGTGGAGCCCAAATTCCCAACTCAACCTTCTATTTTCAGAAAGGTATTTGCCATCTTTGGTTGAAACTGAGGAACACCAACTCATCCCCCCTACTCCAGCCTTCAGGTACGTGACCCAACCTCTTGCAATTTAAGTCATGAAAACTCTGTTCTTCCCATCAATTTTGACATCATTAGTTCAAGGAGATTTCCACAAAAGGCCAGAAATAACCAATATGTGGCAAAAGATTAACATGTAACTTAAGTGGTCAAGAAGAAATTGAGGCTAAAAACAGCAAATCCTGCCTGCTGAGGCTATCCTACAGAAATCACTCTGGGTCTAAGTTCAGTGCCTTTATTACAAGCAAACAACATGGCTGCCACTGTTTAAGAATATTGAAAGAGTAATTAATGACACCTTCACAAGTTCAGCAGGCTTCCCCACCAAGGGGCTTGAATGAAACTGCCATGGAACCATCCCACACACAGGGGAAGGAAATAAAATCACTGCTCTTACCAGCAAAATAAACTGGTGGGTAGTCCAAGGGGGGTTCAGGCAGGGAGGGAGCAGAGTTTGCTTATAAGTTTGCACTTATTAAGAGGCTAATATTGTATAATACTTCAATTTTAAAAACAAAACAAGCCAACAAAAAGGCAAAACTTCTTTCAGAACCAAACATTTCACACACTGAGAGAAGGTTCTAGAGCAGTGGTGCTAATTGACGGCAAAGGCCCCTGATGCTCTGCTATAGCCACAGAAGTTATCTCCACACTCCCTGCCCCAACTTGGGACTCCCTCTCCCTGGATCAACACCAAATGACCTTGATACTCCGACCTTTACCCAGGAATGGTAAGTATACATAATAAAACAGATCTGCCATTCCTTCAATACTTCAGTGCCTATGAGCCCCTCTGAAGAGTGGCTGCTTTAAATAAATGGGGCCCTGTGACCCAACATTCTAGGGGGAATATTTACCATCTAGAATATCCTCAGGAATCATTGAGCTCATTTGTTTTTGTTCTTCAGTAGGAAAACAGGGAGGCACAAACAAGAAAGGACTTGGCAGGGGCTCTAAAAAAAGGCAATTTTAGAAAATATCAGGGAGCCTAAAGTGAACCAGAGTATTTGTGTGAAAATTTTTGGATTTTTTTTTGTGTGTGTGTCTTCTTAATCATATGAAAATATTTTAAAGTCTCCCTAAGTATGAAAATAAACTGCTGCACAAATAGCTATTTGATATTTACAAAATTTACACACCCTTATCAATCTTTGCCAAAATTCATCTTGTAATGTGGTTAAATTTCTATGCTGTTGCATAGATCAACCCTCAGAGGTTCCTGAGCTCAAGACCTCTGTCCTACATTCTCTTTGCATAGAACTGCATTACCAATTGCCTGCCTGGCTCCTGTATATGGCTGTCTAATAGGTGAACTCCCCAAACCAAGTGTGGCTCAAAGGCCACCCTTGACACCATCCCTCTCCATCCATTCTTCCTTTGTTGTCCTCAGTGCAAAAAGTATGACCTCAGTCGACCATTTGTCCAAGAAGAGGAACAGCAGTCAGTTCTGATTCTGCCTCTTGTTTATGCTCCTCTTCCACCCCAAATCCTCCCCATTCTTCAGAAATCCAGTAAAGTCAATCTCTAAAATGTGTCACAAACATAAGCACTTCTTTCTTTCCACTGCCAGCATCTTGATTCAAACTACCATCATCTCTCCAAGTTTGAGAGATGATGCAATAGTCTTATAATAGATCTCCCTACTTTCAATCTTGCCACTTCTGATCCATTCTGTGTTTAGCAGTGACATATGGTTACGTTCATATAGATCGTTTTACTCTGTGCTCATAACTTTTCAGTGGATTCTACTCCTCTTGTAAGTAAATCCCATGTTCTTACTACTAAGTAAAAGGTCCTATATCAGCTTGACCCTTAACTCTCCCAGTACTAGCTCAGATAACCCAGCACTACCCGCTCCCTGGAATGATCACATTTTGGGGTCTCTGGTCTTTCCTCATTAGCTTGAATTTACTGGGCTCTCTCATACTTTCTGACCTTCACACTTGCATATTCCTCTACACAGAATACTTCTCCCCTAGCCATCGACAAGCCAGTTTTCATTTCATCTTTTAGGTCTTATTCCAATCTGTAATTACCCTGCCACCTTAAGCTACTCTCTATCATAAGACCCTCAGCATTTCATTCTACATCACAGAATGTAATCACCCGAGAGCCACGTCCTTTGTGAATCCTGTATACTTTTGCATTTTCTTGGCCCAGAACAGTATTTGGCACAAAGTAGGTGTTCAATAAATATTTGTTGGATAAATATTCATAATCATCATGCTTGCAATCTTGTCTCATGTGCAGACTCCTATTTTATGGTGAACTGTCCGCGTGCCGCCATGTGACTTTCTGTCAGTGCATCCCAACAACAATTCCACTCTTCTACTTTCTAATAAGATGTATTCAATTACCTATGATTCAAAAAAATAGACCTCAAAATTGTTAGTACTGAATGCAGCATGAGAGTAACAGTGATCTAGGTAAAGAACTGGTATTTAGTGTATAATTTGATATCTATTTTAGTTGTCCAAGAGACTATCTTTGCTTACATCTTAGGAATAGGCATACCCTAGAGAGTAGACTAAAGAGAAAATGATCTCTGGAAAAGAAGTCACTGTGGGGGTAGTAATAATTATTTTAATAAGAATTAATAATCCTAATAATATCAGTTCACATTTATAGAGTACTTGTGAATTTCCAGGTGCTTTCATAATTGCTTTATATATATTTAACTCAATCATTACAAAACCCTATAAAATAAGTAGTATGATTATGTTCTTACAGATAAGGAAATTGAGGAGCAGAGAGTTTAAATCCAGTAAATTACCAAAATGAGCCTGTTAATGGCAGAGGATAGATGTGATGTCTCCAAAATATTATTTTAAAATGTGTGCTCATAACCATTACCCCATGTTACTTCCCCAAGGTAACATTACTGAGTTTCAATTCTATACTTTTAATACAAATTGTTCAGGTATCTGTATATAGATATTTTCGAAATGCCATTTTAAAATAATTCATGGCATACAACATAAGTCCATTAATCACAGTTCTTGACATCTAAAAATTAAAATGACAGAGGAAAAGGCATAAAAGGAAATATGAAATAGTAAAACTATCAATGGTAGGAGCAAGAAAAACTTGAAAATGATATTTTTGTACATGTACTGTTAATCATGAGCCACTGGCTCAGAAGAAATACTTGTCTGTTGCTCTTTAGAATGGAAAGAGGGGAAACCACCACTATATTGTTTCTAAAAAGCATTTTTACTTTGTGCCATTTGCATATGGCAGAACTAATTTAAAATCTGAACTGTGGATCCCAATATGTCACATGTGTTCCTGATATTCAGGGATATGCACTGAAGGATTCCTGGAACAATAACTCAGGAGAATATTCCCAGGAGAGATCTTGATTTGAGAAAGGCACTTGGCAGTCCTTCACCACATTCTTGGGGACACTCCAGAGACATGCAGACATATGATGGAAGGAGCCTGTCTTTGCTTGAGTTTTTGGAAAACAGAGCCTAGGTCAGTGTGAAAATGGAGTGAGCAAAATGGGGTGTACAGTAGAGAAAGGGATCCCACACTGAGCCACTAAGTGCTACCTACTGTTTACCAGATGCAACTCAGATGGTCTGCCCAGGAGAAGAAAGCACAGAGAATGCATCTTTAGGTATAACACTCCCTTTTGCTCAAAGATTTGCTCCACAGGGCAGAAAACCCTGACATTTCCAAGCTGAACACACATGGGCAGGTTTGCGGTTCTCAGGGTATCTTGTGCCTGCTTGTCAGCACAAATCTCAGGACAGAAGGTGAGAGACCCCTTCGCAGACATGGGACAGGTAGGCACTTATTACGATGCATCTAATGGAGCTCGTGAGAACCCAGCTTGGCAGGTCAAGACAGAGGTAGATAAAAGAAGTGCAGAGGTAGACAGGCTCTGGTGTGACTGGTTCACAAGAATTCTGGGCAGGGCTAACAGGCTGCATTCTCCTTGCTGAAACATGGAGCCCAAACAGGGCCCATGAGCTAAATGCATCATATTCTGGAAGGAAGTAGGCACTAGAAGCCCTCAAGGTTTTGTTTTCAGCTGGTTGGGAACAACAAGGGATTCCTAGTCAATGTCTTCATTCCCTACTTGGATGACGACATAGAAAGTGAGCTCATCAACCATCCAGCTGTCACAAGACTGGGAAAGATAACTAGCAGATTGAATGAGCCAATCAAAATTCTAAAGATTTTGACAGGTTTGAATGATGGGTGCCAACTAATAAGATGAAATTTTAAAAGGGAAAAATATTGCATGGGTGGGTTCCCTGGATAGAAGATGAATCACCATTAGGAATGAACATCTTCAGGAAAAAATGATGAAAAGAGGGTATTTTATGTCTAATTCTTCCACTAAGAATCTGGACAGGGCATATCAGAGAGAATCACACTGCACAGCATTATTAACCAAATACCAAAGAAGCTGGTGTCTTCCTTCCACTAGACATCAATTCCCTGGGTTCTTTATTCCACCAACAGTAATGGTAGGTTAGATTTGCTTCTTAATTTTTTTTTTCTAGAGATGTCTAACACAGACAAGTACAGCTGGACTCTCCTATATTTATATTTAGGTTTGAACTGCTAACATTTTGCAATTTTTTTAAAAAAAAATTTAGTTGTAGATGGACAGAATTACTTTTTTACTTTTATGTGGTGCTGAGGCTTGAACCCAATGCTAGGCCAGTGCTCCACCGCTGAGCCACAACCCCAGCCCCACAATGTTTTATCTGTTTATGTGTGTGTATCCCAAGCATTTGAAAATGAATCAAAGCATCTGCATACACTATATAACTATAGTGACATTATCACATTAATAAGATTGCCAATAATATTTCTTTAAAAATACCCAACTTCCGGTTTATATCCCAATTCCCTACCTGGCTCTTAATGTCCTTTTAGCTTTCCTTTTTCACACTGATCCCAATCAAGTTTCCCACATTACATTTGGTTGTTATCGCTCTGAAAATAGCAGGAAAGCCTTCCATGTTTTGGGTTTTCTTTTCATCTGTTTTTGATTGAACCAATTCCTCTATTCTTAGTATGTCCTATTACTTGGAAATTATAGCTATATTTTGATTAAAAAAATAATAAAGTTTGTATGGTGAATTTAATCTGTTTTAATTAGTTATACATGACAGTAGAATGCATTTATGTACTTTGATATACATAGATGGAATATAATTTCCCATTTTTCTGAGTGTATATATTGCAGAATCATTTTGGTCATGTAGTCACATTATATACATAAAGTACAAATTTTTGACAAGAACACCTCGTATATGATTGCTGCTTAATCTTACTCCAGTCAAAATGGCAATCGTCAAGAATACAGGCAACCATAAATTCTGGAGAGGATGTGGGGGGAAAAGTACACTCATACATTGCTGGTGGGACTACAGATTGGTGCAACCACTATGGAAAGTAGTATGGAGATTCCTCAGAAAACTCTGAATGTTCAGAATCACCAATTGACCCAGCTATCCCACTCCTCAGTTTACAAGCAAAGGACTTAGAATCAGCATATTTCAGTGAAATGGCCACATCAATGTTTACAGCAGCTCGATTCACAATAGCTAAACTATGGAACCAACCTAAGTGCCCTTCAATACATGAAATGGTAAAGAAAATGTGGTATATGTATTCAACGGAATTTATTCAGCTTTAAAGAATGAAATCATGGCCTTTGCCGGTAAATGGATGGAGTTGGAGAACATGATGCTAAGCGAAATAAACCAATCCCAAAAAAACAAAGGCCAAATGTTTTCTCTGATATGCAGATGCTAATTCACATGGGGGGGGTGGCGCTAGGGAAGGATAGTTACCTTAGATTAGGCAGCGGGAGTGAATAAAGGGGAAGTAGCATGGGGACAGAAAGGATAGCAGAATGAAACAGACATGATTACCTTATGTACATGTGATTGCATGAATAATTGGATTCAACAACATGTACATTCAGAAAAATGAGGAATTGTATTCTGTCTATGTATGATATATCAAAGTGCATAAATGCATTCTACTGTCATTTATAATAACAATTTTAAAAAACTATAAACAAAACAAAAAACACTTTCTTCACATTAGCACACATATGTCTACTGTCCCACATTTAATGAAAATGAGTTTGATAACCTGGATCAGATAGTGACTACCAGAACTTTCCCTCACAAAAGCTGGTCTTCCTTATGTAATTAGTAAGAAGTTGGTGGTAACACACTTTTACATGATAGGAGTATATTCTTGCCCAGTAACACTTACTGCAAAAGTTTTAATGTATATGGACAGTCCCTATCTCACTTTTCATAGGGACTACAAAAATGGAGATTTTCTAACACTATCATTACTTCTGTATTATTTTAGCTGCCATACTTCATTAAGAAAGAGCTCCCTCTCATCAACTGAAGACTCCTTCTACAGCCTTACAGTAGATACTTTACTTCCTCCCCACGTTTGAGTATTCCAACCACCTCATCTCCAGTCTTTCATAGGTGTTGATAGAATCTTTTTTTTTCTTTCAAAGAACCTCAAAACCTGTATTCTAAGCTTTGCAGGCCATGTGACTTCTGTCACAATTACTCAACTTTGCCACTGCAACATGACAACAGCCACAGAAAAGAGAGGGAAAAAAGAAGTGGATGTGACTATTGTATTCCAATAAAACTTTATTTACATAAACAAGTGACAGAATGGATTTGGCCCTTAGGCCATAATTTGCTCACTATGGGCTATTAGTGTAATCATTCTTATTTGTCCTTGTAATTGGTTTCATATCTATCATCCACTCTGTTCTCCACAGCCAAATGGGGTACACACATTAATGCCATTGAACAGGTGAGACAAGGCCCAGAATTACTAGGCACAGTGGAGCCTAGAACCAGTGTTCCCAATTCCTGGCCTGATGCTTGATGCCTATTATTTGTATAGATGGATACAGATCCCAACCCACTATCGTGAGTGACAAATGCAATGTCCCCAAAGACTTCTGACAAGTGAAAGGTTAAACACTGTAATCATCAAATTATCCTTTCCCCAGAGACATAGCTATTGATTTGCCAGAATGCAAAATAAACCATCACAGCATAAACATTCTCTGAAGATTACGGTTTCAGTTATGTTTTAATTGCCATGCAAAGAAAACAAAACCTAAAATGTTATGAAATGCATAATCTGGATGGAAATTAATGCCTGGCTTCAGTTTGTTAATAGAATATAAAAATAGAGGTGCAAGCCCTTCCACATTGCCATTACTTTTGGAATTCTATCAAATTGTCAGAAGCTACAGTCTCCTCTCCCAACTCATTAACAGGTGGTAAAATACATGTAAGCACACTGAACATTGCAAAGTGCTTCTCCGCAGTCAATATTATTGTTGCTACTGCTGTCATGGTTAAAGATAGAGATGATCCTAAAATGATGAGACAAAAAAAAATGCATATTTTGCCAAGTAAACTTGCCTCCATTCTGGGAAAAGAATATATTTAAGTAACATAATATATTTAATTAACAACGTAACAAGCTCCAAATCTCTCATGTTATTCTCATGAAGCTGCAGCTTTAGTAAAAACAGAACATTTAAGGGATCACTTTCCAATGTTGTTCTGCAGTATTTGTTTTTAATTCTATGGGAAAAGACGAGGTGGTTTAAAATTGGGGGAAAAAATCAGCCATTCTCCTAGAGTTCACTTCCATAAAATGATGGCAAAGTTCAGAGACGCAGCCGTACATTCACTGCAAAAGACAGATAGGTGAAACAAGGAAAAGAAAGCTAAATTTTATAAGGCAACTACCATAATCTGATATTTTACATTAAGCCCAACCCTATTACTTGTAGGGCTCTGGGACAAGAATACAAACAAAAGCCTACGCACCACAAGATTAACATTTTAAAGTTATATATAAAGCTAACTAAAACAGCTAAATATGTTCTATTCTTATATCTTGGAAAATATTTCGTAACGATAAAATGTCGTAAATGCATGTCAAGTTATGGCTCTTATATAACTGAAAGTCAGCAAAATATTAAAGGTGATGGAATTTAATTGTTACTGCACACATCTGGATGTTCTGTGGATGGACCAGTGACTTGTGAATGAGTAGCTGTTAGTATTTCAAAATGTTCTTCTCTCATCATGTACGATCACTGCAAAGAGCATATTAATGTGTGAGTAAATCCAGAACCATGAAGAGAATGGATGTTCAGTCCTCCTGAAAAAATAATACCTTTCTATGGCGCACACTGCCACCCTGGTACTGAGGGAAAGGCTTCACCATTTAATTAGTCTTTTGTCTTACCTAAGTGCTTCTGCTGCTCAGATCCTCCCCAGGCTTCAGAGCGGTGCCCGTTTCAGACAGCACAACCCACAAGTCTTCACGGCATTCAGATGCAGTCATCTTTTGTTTGAGAACATTGAGCAAGATGTGAGAAAGCATTTCCCTGGGGCCTGAAAGTATTAGTAGGCATGAGAGTGGATGTTTAGCTGCAAATGCTGAGGGCTGAATCCTGAGTAAGGGGCATCATGTATCCTTTATCAAATTAGAGAGTGTCTATGAGTGTGAGAGTGAATGTGTGTTGGTGAGTACAAGGTCCTCCCCAGTGTGAGGCCCCACCCCCGTCTCATTCAGTTTCAGACATGGTACTGCTCAGCGTTCATTCTCTTAAGGTAGCTGTGAACCACTATTTCTAGGTTCCCAACAGTCATACCACAGTGCCCCAGAAGTGAGAGCTTTAACATCACTCACTCTGCCATACCAAGCCAAATCCAAGGTTTCAACATAGCAGTGTAGTATTGGCAACCACCACTATTCATGATCACTTCAAAGGCAATTTTGGTACCGGGATTGAATCCAGAGTGACTTTTCCACTGAGCCACATCCCCAGCCCTTTTTTGTATTTTATTTAGAGACAGGGTTTCACTGAGTGCTTAGGGCCTTGCTCAATTGCTGAGGCTGTCTTTGAACTCATGATCCTCCAGCCTCAGCCTCCAGAGCCGCTGGGATTACAGGCATGCATCACTGTGCCAGTTCAAAGACAATTTCAATCTTCCCACTGCACAGTTGTGTGTGAGCTGGGCAAGAAAAAACATGAGAGCTTTGGAAGAGCTGAATGAGGGAAGCACTGGGATTTTATCTCTTCCACGGTTACTTTGATCTCCAATTTACTTTTTATTTTTAATTTAATTGAAACATAAAATGATTTTTATTTATTTATGGGATGTTGTGTAATGTTTCCATATCTATATACACTGTGTAAAGCTCAAGTCCAGGTAAGCACATCTATCTCTCAATTTATCCCTCAATCTCATCCCACAGAGATGGGATAACAAATTTTCTATAGCAAATCCACACCATTGCTATTAGTAATTTGAAACCTTCTTTGAACATTTACCCACCAAGGCAGACACTGTGCTGGGCTTCAGGGATACAGAGCCCAGACCTTCCCATTAAAGATCTGAGTATTACAGAGCCATGGGCTTCCCATCAGCATTTCCTGGGCCATTCTGAGAGAAGCAGTCCTTATTTCTTTCCAACACTTTCCCTTTTACTGTCTCCATTTTCCAGTAAAAGGCACTAGCTACAGAATAAAAGGATGATCCTAGGTACAGAGTCTTGATTTCTCTGTAATAGAGATCAGATGTATTATTAAATAGTGCACATGCTAAGGTCAAAGAAGCAGTCATCATCTCCCAGGACTTGTTGGAGGGTTCCAGATCAATAGAATGAGTATTTACCACACTCCTCCATAGCCACCTTGTTAATAAAAAAGTAGACCAAAGAGGCAAAAGAGGAAGTATAGTACCCAAGAATTTCTCAAGATTAGATATTCTCCCCTCTTCCAATACTGTGAAGGAAAAGAGACTCCAAAAAAGGGAGAGATGACATTATGGGCTTCTGCTGGACATAGGTTTAGTCATTGACCTTGCTAGTCAAATCACTATGCCCCTGGACATTGGCAAGGAGCGCTTGGGAGAGATGATATATGTATAAAGGAAAAGCCTGGGAATTGTCCACTTTCAAGGATGTATACAAATTAGAGCTGAACATGCCAGCAGACCACAGAGATGGGATAACATTAGAAGACACTATAGCCATCTTGCAGGCATGGGGTAAGGGAAGGCAACAGGACACCTCCAGCTAAGGACCAACTAGAAGCTGCAGGGGAGTTTCACATTTGCAGTGCAGCCAGCCATGCTCAGGAAGCACAGGGACTAAGTCATAAATTATGGTCAATCAAGAAGGGCCACACGACCCCACTGTGGGTGGAGAAGCCAGGCAACATTCTCATCCCATCCCCCTTCCTCACTGCCCCAACACAAGGGCTGTCATTCCACAAAGGTTCAGGGGACAGTGTATGACCTGAGCCCCTCCAACAACCATCAGGGCCACAAGTTTATCCTTGGCTCGGGGGAGGAGGAAGGGGGAGAAGCTGTGAAGAGGATGGGGAAGATGTAGAAATGCCAATGAAACAGGTTGAACTTTTGAAATTACTAACACTTTAAAACTAAATGGAATTCAGTAAGAAAGTGTGCTAGAGCAAATTGGTTGAAGTCACTTAACCAAAGATTAAAAAAATGAAAATAAAACATTTCATATATAATATTGACAGGTTCATGAAACATTATTCCAGAATATGGCAGCTTGGCTTACTGAGCATTTAAGCTGAAGGATTGAGAAAACTGAAGAAGGCCTCTCTGACCTTCTTAATATTTTTAGTTGAAGATGGGCATAATAACTGTGTGTGTGTATTGCTGAGGATTGAACCCAGTGCCTCACATGTGCTAGGCAAGTGCTCTACCACTGAGCCACAACCCCAGCCCAGGCCTTCTCTTTTGAAGGACCTCACATGGCAAGTGTCCTGCCCTGTACCCACAGGAAAGAAACAGTATACAAAGAGGCCCAAGAAGAATCTGATCAAGCAAACCTTGCAATTCATTGCCATTAGGTCGTACCCCCATTTTGTCCAATCATACTTGTACCCAACTATTCATTCTTCACCAAAGCGTAAAAATAATTTTCCCTATAGGTCTTAATTTCTAAACATTCCCATATCCTGTAAAATGTTGCTTTAGTAGTTTGTTAGGCTTCTCTCTTGTGACTGTCTTTGGCTATAGGTATATCAGTCATGAGTCTTGCAATAATGATGCCTTTTTATTTTTTGTGTCTCCCCCACCCTCCACACACACACACACACACACACACACACACACACACACACACACTTGTAATCCCAAAGTACTGAGACATCAGGAAACTAGGAATTTCTCAAACATATTCAAAAAGCTGCAGTTGGTTAAAAGAAGAAGAAGTGATGAAACATCACTGTACTACAGAAATCGGCAGCGTGCCTAGGAAGGGTCCTGTGAAAGCTGGAATAGGAGTGCTGTGCCCTACTTGTGATGTCCCAGCTCTTAGGAGTTCTACAGGAGAATGATGCTTCTTGTCCTGATAGGCAAAGGTATTTAAATTTGGCACAAAGTCTGGCTTCACATGTTTGTAAAGTGTCCACATTTACAGCTGGGATCTCTTTCCCAAAAACCGTGCAAAGTATTAAAAAAAAAAAATGCACCCTGCATTTTTCTCTTTGTACCTCCTTCTTGTTTCTCATCTTCATGGTCGCCCATTAATAGTGATCGCCTTTGGAAAGGAGATCAGAAATGGCTTCAGAAAGGTTCTGTTCTTCCAAATGACATTGGTAAGATGGGTTTTCCTTTTTTTTTTTTTTTAAACAAATCTGTTTCTCTTCTGATCTTCTCACTTTGCAGCTGAAGTCTTTCAACCTCCTTAGGATGAAAGAAGTACTGTAGAATATTGATTTTTTTCCTTCCCCCTGTAAATTCATGACAAATGGTGAACAAAAGCTTATCTGGAAGTTTAGACGTCCAATTAAAATTTTGCTCTCAAGTGAAAATTTTTCTTTAAAAAAAAAATTTAAAAAACCCTTCAACCTCCATGCAGTCCTCTTATATCTTCATCTTAGAACCAGTCTCAAGAAACTGATCTTAAATGTAACTTGGGGTGGGTAATAGGCAATGAAGGAGGGAGGCGGCGGGGAGCAGATAGGGAAAAGCATTCATCACTCAACATGTTTTCTTCCTTTGGGTCAGAGGAAAAGTATGACATGGCATCTAACCTAAAGAGTAATGCAATTTTTTGTGTTCAGCCATAATTTGGACCCAGACCCTGAGTAGGTTTGGCCACAGTGAAACTGGGTTTAGAATAGAAAGGCACATTATTCCAGGCAAAGCATAAATGCAAGCTCAGAGGCAGGAAACCAAAGGGCAAGGCCTGGGCAGGCAAAGAGCAAATCATCTTGGAACAGTGATGCACAGTTTCGGGGATTGACACATGGTTTGTATGACAAATAAGAAATAAGTCTGAAGAATGAACTGGGGCCAGGCTCACATGGATCTGTTTCAAAACAAAAAAGTCCTAGTATCTGTGCTATTTTTCCCTTCCTCTCATTCTTTTTCTCTGCCCAACTGGGCCTGTTAAGTTTTCTCTACTTCTTTTTCTGCCCCTTCTCTAAAAGCCACTTAAAATTATTACTAGAAAGGTAGGACAGTTAGTAATAAAAACACTGTTGATTATGTGAAATTAGTAGTGAAATATTGCAAAGATGATTATAATCCTGCACCCAAAAGAGAAATATAAATGCCTAAATACATATAAATATACAGGCTTATGTGGACACGAAGCATGTGTGTGCAAGCATACACATAGCCACATGCACACATTGTACATATGCATACATGTAAATTTACACATATATGGATATACAAACAAAGCAAAATGAAATAATTATTTTCCCCTTTGAAAACAAAGCTGGTTCTAAAAGAACAAATTTTTAACGTCACAGGGTTCACTACCATAGCAATCTCCCATCATGCTTTGTTACAATAGTGACAATACTCCATTGATGATCTACCTCAAACTTGACCAACTATAAGTGATGGGTCTAGATGCAAAAACCTCTATAATCCCAAACGTCTAACTAACTTCCTAATGTGTTTGGCTCAGGGAGTGCCAAAGCAATACCACATTCCCCACTTCCCACCTTTCCTCCTGCCCTCATTCTGCCTCTCCTAGGAATTCTGCATTTGCTTTGATTCACAATTCTCACATTATATTTGGAAAGAGACTCACAGATGGACCAGTGGAGTGTAGAAACTCAGACAATTAATGGGGAGCTATCTGGGCAGAGGCATCAAATAACATACCATAATAACAGCCATTGCTTGGATGTATTTGAGAGAAGGGTGAGCAGCTGCCCACATACGCAAAGTTTAGATAGTAAACTATTTCCTTGCTGGATTTTGAGAAATAAAGTAGGTTTATTTCTGTGTGCATGTGTTTATTTCCAGTGTATGTGTTGGGGGGCGGGGGAGAACATAAGTATAATAAACATTTTATCACATGAACACTATAATAAATAAACCTAGAGAAGCGGTGCTTTGGGAAACAGTCCAATCTTCCCTCTTACCTCTGTATCCAACAGGGCTTTTGCACTTGCTAATATTAAAAATCCCACACAAACTGGTTTAAGCAAACAAACTGAATGTACTAGCTTACATAACCACCTAACTGCATGGGCGGGGCAATATCCAGGCCTTCAATCAACACTACTGTATGAAATAAATCTCAATTTCAACCTCAATCAATCTCCCATCCTTCTTGCCTTTCTTTCCTTGGTTCTGTTTTACTGTGGGATTCATTCTCAAAGAGCTCTTTCCTTGTAATGGCAAAGACAACTGCATTTATATTCTACACCTCTTGCCCAATAAGTGCAGCAGAAGTCTTGAAGATTCTTCCTACAGGTCTGACCTTTATCATGTGCCTAGACCAATGCCATCCCTCAGCCAGGAGCCTGGTCTGTTCATGCTGGCTGGTTCTTGTTCACATGCCCTTCCCTGAAACCAAGGGCGAGGATCAGTTGTCAAGAGCTGTAGGGGTCTGAAATTTTATTCTATTGCAAGTTAACAGGTGAGGCCACCACAGCTTCACACATGCTGCTAGACTTCTGGGTTAGAGACAGTGCAGTATTACCCATGGCAGAGCAGGCAGCAGGTGCTTCATGTGTACATAGTGTTCCCCTGTTCCCCAAGTCCCTTAAAGAAAATGTAGGTATTTTCTTTAAATCAAATGAGATTGGTTTCATACAGTAGTGTTGATTGAAGGCCCAGGTAGATGCTTCACATGTGGTAGGACAAAATGGAAACTTTAGCAGTTTAAGAGCTGACAGGCTATGGTTTTGCACGCTGACACACAGCAGCTATGCTTACTGGCATTTAACCATAGAGGCTTGCAGTAGCTAATAGGTACCTGTAAAAGATAACCACAGTGGCAGAAGCAGGAAACGAAGCAACAGGGACAGAACAATCCTCCTTTAACTTTAAGGCAGCAAAAGTCTCTAAGGTGTATAAGCTAAGAGTCCCTAGGTAGTTGACAAGCTTGTACCCATGAGGAATACAGAATGCACCGTCCAATAGAATTGTACCAACTCCCTTGCCTTGACATACCCCAAACTTGCTTATGTATAAAAATAAAAGTTCTGTTAGCCTTGAGGTTCACAATTTGGAAATTATTAGTAGCACAATGGCCCAGAGGGATAAAGTATTCATTCCAGATCTCATGGTCCTGACCCTCATTTCCCACTACTCAGAATTGATGCACACATCTGAGGACCCTGAGTTTAGAAAACCTCAGTCTTAGGAGGGCTTATAGCCAACTTGCCTGCCCTTCACCCTGGATAGGGATATTCATCTTTAGCCAACCTACCTCTACCTGGAGGGAGATCCTCAACATCCTCCAAAAGATAGTCCAGTCCAAAAGTGGACACATAATGTGCAGAAACTTGAGACCCACAGGAATGTTCTTCCAAAAGTAAGCCCCCAAGCCATGAGTAATGACAGTGTTGGGGATCCTCCCCACTGGGTAAATATGTTCTAATGCCAGAAAAGAAACCTTGAGTAGCCAAATAGTAATAGTTCCTGCTGTAGTTTAGGGGACTTTCATAATCCAGGTGTGTGAATTCTGACTCTCCAGCTCAGTTTCACATGCTGCGAGTCCCTGCCACAGTATTTGCACCTGAATGAATTGTGTCAAAGCTCAGTTTGAACAGTTTTTTTTTTATTTTTTTCCATCTGGCAGCATATTTCCCTGAAACGCTTCTTTGAGGTGAATACATTTATTTTGGGACCACTTCTTTGCATTGGCCAGGAGTGGTTGAAGACTATGAATTCCTGTCTCAGCTTCCCAGCCACTTTTAGACTGACCCTGTAGGGAACCGGAACTTGACAATTTTCCACCTGTATTGCTCTCCTCTACCTCTTCAAGCCAACACACTTTAAAGGAAAATTGGGATTCACTGTGTAGGCAGGGCGGTTAGTGCTATGCTAGAGTAGATGAGTAAATAGCAGCCTGGGATTCTGAATCTTCTTTGTCGTAACTGCTATGACCCTACCTGTCCATGAACTCTGAGGAATGCTTTGGTTGACCTTGGACTTAGGTTCAAGAATGAAATCTAGAGACAAAAGACTGGTCAGAAAACTCTAGATTCCAAGAAGGGATAAAATGTCCCCAGGGAAATAGGCCATGCCAAAGGACAACCCCAAAAAGGAAGGCCTTTGGAATTCCAAATTATCTGAGAGAATGCTGTTATTCTGAGTCAAAAGCATGTTTCTCAGCACGTTGACCTTATTGTGCATAAAGAACATTATACATTTCAAAGATACATAGTTCAGCTCTTTGAGTCACAGATATGCTTTTATTAACTTCAGAGTCAGATTACCTGGAGAAAAAAGAGACACAGAATGTTTTAAACTGATCTGACCAGGGGAAGTGGTGTGTGTCTTGGGTGTGGGAGGTATTGATCACACCTGGCAATTCTGAGCTTGTGGGCAAAAATTTCAAAACAGACTTTGGATATGTTCATCGGCAGATAAAGCAGTACACACGGACCTAGACAAATGCAACGTGGCCAGGCTTTTGCAACAATCCCCAAGCATTTTAGAATCTTATCTGTAACATAATAATGTATATTTAGCCTCTGCCTCTTCTCCATTCCTGACACAGCCACTTCTAAACCTCTTAAAATTTTCTGAGTGATCAAGGTGACAGGAGCATGTTTTATTATCACACTAGGTTTCTAACAGAAGAGCTCCCCAGACCTTTGGACTCTGGAGTGAGGATTGTCTCTTTGAATGCCAATGAGATGACTGGTGGCTAGGATGATTGACAGCTTCAGGATGGGCACTGGTCTCAGAAAAAAACAAGATTAGAGAGAACTTTCAGTCCCAACCCAACTTCCAGGAAGCAGAGAGGTGCTAAAGATCCCATGTTTGATGGCCTATGATTTAATCAATCTTGCTTACATAATGGACCTCCCTAAAAATTCTCAGTAAAGGATATTGGAGAGCTCCGAGGTTAATAAATATATCTATGTGCCAGAAGGGTTGCAAATCCCAAAACAACATGGTAGCAAAAGCTCCTGCCTTTGGACCCGTTCAGATTTCATCCTATGAACCTCTTAGTTAGGTTTACTGGTTTACCATCAAGGATACACATGTAGAACCAAAGTATCTGCAGACCTATTGCTTGCGAATGGAGTCTGAAGTGAGGGGTAGTCTGGTGGGACCGAGTCCTTCACCTGGGATGTCCGTGTTAACTCTGGATGGTTACTTTCAAAATTT
This sequence comes from Marmota marmota marmota, assembly GCF_001458135.2. Classification (NCBI taxonomy): domain Eukaryota; kingdom Metazoa; phylum Chordata; class Mammalia; order Rodentia; family Sciuridae; genus Marmota; species Marmota marmota. The sequence continues at coordinate 23,490,818 of NW_026000241.1, forward strand.
ACATTGTAGGACACCCAATTGGGTCCACAAAATACTGGAGAATTGCAATATATACTGGTGTCAGAAGTGTTGGAAATAAAGTTTTTCTTTACCATCCATCACTCACTCACTCACTGAAATAATGTGCCAGGGACCACTTAGCATGAAAGATTCAGCAGTGACCAAAATACACATGATACTTCCTTCATAGAATTCTCAATCCAAGAGGAAATACAGTTGTTCATAAATCCAAAGCACAAATGAATATCAAAGAACATTGTGCTAAAAGCTACACAACAGGAAAATGAATAAGCATAAATGTAAGCTTTGCTTGGGTGATTAGGGGTGGATTCTCTGAAGAAGTGACAGGGTTGCTAAGGAGCAAAGAATGTACAGGTCCTACTAGGTGAAAGAGGAAGACTACTTCAAGAGGGCCAGGCTCTGTAGAGGCAAGAAAGAGCAGAGGGGGTGGCCAAGTCCTAGTTGGAGGCAGGGGAGACAGAAGAATGGTGGTGAGGGGGCAGGTGAGGTTGAGAAGCAGGCAGGGTCAGACCTTATAGACTCCTGATTCAGAACATATAGGTCTTCACAGGCCCTGAGGACATTATGAGTATGCGGGCAAAGATGTCATATGACATGTTCCTAACCGATCATTCTAGCTTCTGCATAGCTTCGGGGCTAAGAAAGGAGGATCCTCAGTGTAAGACCTAATAATCAATAACTTCATCATCACCTGATAACTTGTCAGCAAACCACTTTGGTCCATCCCAGACCTACTGAATTAGAAACTTTGGGGCTAGCACAGGTAATATGTTTTAACAAGCTCTTCTGGTGACGGATGAACCTAAAATCTGGAAAGCTACCACTGTAGGAAGGATGCTATGCTGACTTACAACAGGATGTACCCAGAGATGAGAATAATCTACAAATAATCTGTAAGTATTAGTAAATGCCCCCTACAAATCTGGCAGAGGTGAACGAACACAGCACCTCCTGCAGCCATGAGAACAACAGCCACATCAGCAGGTCTTGAAATACAAAGGACAACATGAATGTCCTCCAGGAGCTCAGCGTTGCTTGAGGCTTTCCATTCCTAAAGACTTTAGCACTGCAGGATCCTTAAAGAACTGCTGCATCTAGGAGTTAATATTTGGAACAATTATATTCCATTCCATTCAACAAGGACCTGCTGGGTGCAGAGTAAGAAGTCTGTAAGAACTTCAAGAAGGCTTTGTGAGTTACTCCCACCATGCAAGCCTAGAAAATAATCACGAGGAGGTAAAGAAATTCTGGAAGCTAATTTAATAGAACATATATAAATACAAAGGAGATTGAGCAAAGAGTGGGGAAAATTGCAACTTGGTTCTAAAGTTGACCGCTATACTCTGCAAGAATAAAAGCCCTCTTTAGGTCCCTCACACCACCTTCCCCTGAGCACGCACATCTGTATACATGCATGCGCACAGGTAGGGTCACCCCCTTCCCCACACACCCACATATCTCACACTGATGGACAAGAAGATGAAGGAATACTGTGAAAGGTATTCCTCTGTAGCCAAAACAGGAAGCACATCAATTAATCCTCACTCAAGAACAGGACCACCAATTCCATAGACATAGCTTCTTCTGTTATCTATACTTTTAGCAGGAGAAATAAACTGCATATTTTTTTTTACTCTGTCCTAAAATATATTCTTCCAGAATATGAGATTTGCAGAAAGGTCCTTGTTGACTTTCAATATGACCTCTGTTAACAGGAGAGGTACAAGGAGGTCAGGGGACTCACCTAGGCCTCACCACTCACAGCACACCCAACCCCAAAGCCTGCCTATCTCTTCCCACTTTTCTTTATCCCCACACCCATAATAAAGTGTCACTATGCTGGGAAGCAACTCATTTCACATACACATTATATATACATAAATAAAATAAATGTTTAAGTGAACGTCACTGAACGACTGTGAAGCAGCAGAGCATCAAGGATTCCAGCTTAATCAAGAGGCAGTCTGTTCATGTAACTCCATTCCCTGAACATTCTGGCTAAGACTCGACTCTGTCCTCAGCTGCCACGCTACTCTCGGCGTAAGATGTGCTTGCCTGCCGTGAAGACAGTCATTAGAGGGATTAGACTCTAATTCCAAGTGTAGCAGAGTGACAGAGGGACCAGAAGAGGCCTCTTCCTTGGCAACATCAATTAGGGAATCCAAATTGCCTGAGCAAAGCACCCGTCTGACTTCCCATAGAAAAATTAGGGGGAAAAAAATATGACGAACATCAGGAAGGAAGAAGCTGCTCTGATAACATCTTCATTTACCAACCAACCCCAAACCTGAACATTATCAGTCAATGTTCTTCCTTTCTTTTACCATTTTTTCCTCTCAAAGTATATAAATGTAGAACACAACAGGGACTTTGAAGGGGACAGATGATTTCTAGGATTTGGTTTCCCTAAGTTTATTTGTTCTGGTCATTTTTTTTTCCCCCTCATTTGTTCTTAGCAGATCAATACCTACTTTCAGTTCCTCCCCCACAATCTGAAAGAAATGAGTTTCTGCAGGAGTGTGACTCATTGGTGGGGTTTGGGTTTGGGCATCCACAGCAGACCAAGGTTTTGGAGAAATTTCTCCTGGAAAACATATATACCAGTGCATCTGCTGAGCTGAAGATCAAATGTGTACTTCATGGGGAGGGAAGGAAATGCAATCAGTTTCAATGGAGAAAACTGAGTCATGAATAAAACCACAGGAAGAAAAAACATTCATGCTTTCTATTGAATCCTTAAGCAGTCTATGACTGGCACTGCCTTCCATGAAGACCTGGCTCTCCCAAGCACTCATCAATGTAGAACCAGGTACTGCTGGGAATCCAGGTGGGACAGGCTATGCCTATGTCTGGACTTGGGGAACACTTCCCTGGAGGGGAATCGCTTCAGCAGAATTGTTTCTAGAGCTTGCTTTGCCTCAAGAGGCAGAAACCCAGTGAGAGAGACACTAAAGACAGAGACACAGAGCTAGAAAAAGAGGTAAGATATTGCAAAGAAGAAATGTAAAGATGAATACCCCCAAAAGCAGAAAACACACATCCACACAGAGTGGCTGCCTCCCTTCTGCCATCATCTTCTCTTTCCCATCTTTGGAAAATGTGAAATCCATCTGTGTCCTTAAAAAAAAAAAAAAATCCCTCACAGCCAATGCACAACTGGAAAGAATTATCCCTTGTCTTGATAATTTGGGGACTCTGTTTTACATTTTCCCCCCAATTCACATGATGATACTAATCTATACTATAAATGGTCATGATTCAACCCAAATATTAAACTCGCTAAGTGAGCAAATACCATCAGAATGTTCTCCTCCTCAAATCCATTGACCTTGGCTCCATCACTGAGGAGACAAGTCAATTTCTTGAAAATAGTTGGCCAAGCCCTTAAGCACCTGAACTCTGCTGACCTTTCCAACCTCTGTTCTCAACTCACCCACCTCAACCCTGTGCCCGGTCAGAACTATGAACATCTGCTACTCAAGCCCACAAGGGTCCCATCTCCCATCCAAGCTTCTCCATAAAACCTCTACTCCCTGCCTTACCTTTCCCCAAAGTCTCCAACCCAACACCTGGTTCTGAGCATTTGTAGAAAAGCCTCCTCTAAATTCCCCTTCACCTCCAGCTTATCTGCTTCTCTATGTGTCCTCATAAATGACAGTACAGTCCACCCAGTCACTTGTGACTCAGGCCCTGCTGTCATTACCTCCTAACCTGCCTCTCTGCGCTAATGAGAACCCAGATAATGTCAATCATGTTCTCTACGATATGTCCAATCTCACCGCTGAGGACAATAATGAAAGACTGCAAATTTAAGGTCATTCCGGCTCACCCACATTTATATCATTTTTATAGTAAGAAATTTTCACCAAAAAAAGATTTAATGAATTGTGTATTTCCAGTATTTCTTATGAAGTTCCATCGTAAAAAACAAAAATCCAGGTGTCAAAAAAAAAAAAAATGGGCTTTACTTCACTTCCAAATGCGGACATTTTAAGAGAATACATCTCAGTGTGGTTTGTCTAGCAATGGGTGATGGTCACAGGGATTCTGCCCTCAGTTGGTCAGAGGTTGAGTTACCTGGGACTTGGTCAGAGGTTGAGTTACCTGGGAAACAGGTTCCGAGATTTACGTACCATAGGTTTTATGGAGTATGTTCTTGAGATCAACCCTGGAGGGAAGCAGAGGAAGTGGGATTAGGCAGAGAGAAGCTGAAGTGTAATGCAGTCTCAACAAAGGCCTCTCGAGTGTTCTGGAATGTGGAAGACCTTTAGAGTTGTCCTTCTGAGTTGTAGCAAAGAGCTGAGCATTTGTGCTCTAGAGAAGTCATTGAGTGTTGTCTATCCTTTCAGTATTGGGAGGGATCATGACCTTGGGCAAAGGGATTCACAAAGGCAGTGAGCCATTAGGGACTAGATGGAGAGGTGGGAAATAAAAGTGGCTGCAGATGAGAAAATGAATGCGTGGACCCGAAGCCAGCTTCTGGACTATACACACAGCACCCACCATATTGCTGTGGAACAGAGGGAAGGAGGAGCTGCAATCTCTTTCCCCTGGGTCAGAATTCATGAGCCCATGGTACTTACCAATTACAAAAAAAGTTGTACTTTTTTCCAACCAATCATTAGCACAACAGGATAGATTTCCTCCCTTACATTTGCACAGGAGAAAAATCTAAACTAGCAAGCATTTTCGAATGAAAAATCCCCCAAGCTCTATCAAGAGACTGACTGCGACACAGGTGTGCACCTTGGACCAAGTGAGAAGAGGGATTGAACAAAAACAGAAGCGTTAAGGCACCTTAATGAGGAACAATGAAGAACAGCTATAGGTTACTCATCCCACAGTTTCCACAGGCTTCCCACGAGAAGGGCACTCAATCTGAATGAGTCCGGACGGATTAAAAAATTCCAGGCCTTTGAATGGAACTTTCCTGAGGACCTGTGATGGAATGTATAGAAACTCCATGCAGATGTGCTTAACTGAAGTCAATAAAATCTTGCACAAAATTGGGTCACTCATCCTTTTATTCTGAAAAACTGAAGGTTTTGGTTCTGGAATACGCCAGGTCAGACTTCCAAAGGAAGACTAATAAAGATGTTCAGGTGTTTGGGAATTAAGGAGATATAGAAAATGGCAGAAAAGGAAGAGGGGTCTTAGAGGAAGCCTTGGGTGAGCTGAGGACCCTTAGTATTGCATTCTAGCTGTGTCTGAGCCAAGGAAGAAAGCTCAGAGGCATCCAAGAGGGGCTGTCAGAAGTGGGTCGTAGGCAAATGGAAATCAATAATTCTGAGTCATAAAATCAGAAAGGCATTGAACATTTGGATGGCAAAGCAGACCCAGAAAGAAAATGACCTTGTGGTATGGTATGCCAGTCTCTGCAAAAATTAAAACATAAAACAACTAAAATACGTGCCATAGCCAATGGAAAGGGAAATCTTGGGATTTTCTTGCTACTCCCTAAAAATTTATGAACTCTCACTGATACAGTCCTCATCAACAGGGCTGTTTTCAGTTGTTTTAGTGAAACTAAAATTGCAAAAGCTTTAATAGACTCATTCAGAATTTGTCTTGCCCACCCTTATTTTTAAAATGGTGTGCTTGGCTGTGAATCCTTCTACTCTGAGGGAGTTGGAGACCTAATTTCTATGGCTGGGTAGAAACTATTGTATACACAGGTTTTAATAACGGACATGTATGCTATTTACTAATGGACATGTATGCATGATTCATGTATTGCAGCTTACCAATCTCCCTCATGTGCATATTTATGCATAAACTTGGGAACTTGACAATGAGTGTAAATGACTGGAACAGGAAGGATGCTGGTCCCAGCTCTGTCATTCACTTGCCTTGAGACCTTCCAAGTTCCCCTCACCACAAGAGGACAAGTTTTATGGACCCCTTAAATAACACAGAATGTAGTATTTTAGCCTTGTCCATTTAGCAAGGATTTCTGAGATTCTGTAAATAAAAGGAGATTATAAACTGTAAGATGCAATACAAACATAAGGAATTATTATAATGTGTAGAGAGCATGGGATTCTATTATGGAAAGAATACAGAAAACATACAGTAAAACTGGTGAGAAAAATAGTTTAGATATAAGCTCATTTACATTTGGCCATTTTTTACCCTTGTAATAAAGACTACTACAACATGAAACATAATAATAAATGAATTTGTTCATGGTTACTGTAGAAATGTTTTTTATTCTCCAGATAGAAGCATAAAATAGCTGTATCTGGTACGATAAAAAAAAAAAGTCGGTATTTACTAAGTGTACTTAATGTGGGCTCGCACTATTCTAAGGGTTTTCTGTATATTAACTCATTGAATCCACCTTACAATCCAATGAGGTAAATTCACATTATTGATGAGAAATCTGAGGGTCAGAAAGGTTAAGCAATTTGCCCAAGATCATATATATAGGAAGAAGCAGTGCCAAATGTTGTACCCAAGCACTCTGGCTCCTAAGCCAGTACATGATAGAGTAGAACAAGAGAGAACAGCAATACTAACCTTGAAAAGTTATAACCTGTGAGAAGTGGTAGGAAAAGAAGTTCAGGCAGAGGAAATAAATTTTGAAATGTGACTGTGCTTAATGTTTCCCCCCCCCACCTACTTTCTTCCAAGTGTGTAAGAACAAATCCCTAGTCTACCAATGGTCCAGTAACCAAGAATCTTTCTCATAAAAGGGACAAATTTGTCCTTGGTGGTTCTGCTACCTGCCTTCAGACTGACTTGCCCCCATTCTGTCACTTATTACTAGCCATTTAATTTGAAGGAGATTAAATGAGCAGTTTGGTGTCCCAACTCAACTTCTATGGCAACTATTTTTTCTTAAAGGAAATTATAGTGTGGATCATCTCTTATCTTTCATCCTTCTGAAAAAGGGAGATGGAAGGCACAAATGAGCCAGGCCATTGGGCTGGGGCCTGTGTAATCATGAGCTCTTCTCCTATAGGTCAGAGTATGATACTAGGCCGTTCAGAGCAGATGGGCAGGCCAAATGCCGATCAATCTTGTGGGACCTCAGGAAAGAATAGTCATTTTGTACCTTTTGGCTCCCCCAAGAAGAATTTTGCAGGACCAAACATGATCACCTTCTTTGTGTCAGGCACTCATATTAGACCCTCGGGACCAAGAATGATTATGACCTAATCTCTACTCTACAGAGTTCAGTGCATAGTAAAGCAATGCAGGTACATAAGTAGCCACCTGTTAAGTGTTAAGGGATGAGAAGAGGAGGTAATAAGAATTCAGAGGAAAGAGAACAGAGAGGGATGCACATTCACATGGCATTTGGGTGGGAGACAGCAATGATCCTAAGATTTCCGGCTCTCAGGCCAGCTCACACCAATATTGAGAGTAGTTCTAAGAGGCTATACCTGAGTTCATTTGTTCAAGTCTCAGGCTACTGTTGGCACCATCTATTGGCCACATTAGGAATTGACATACATTGAGCCAGCAATAGACTAGCTGCAAGCTTTAGCTAAATGAGATTTGAAAATTATGAAGTAGAGGATCATCTGTGCATGATGACATCCTTAAGCTATAGAAGAAAGCAATGATGGGGGTTAAGAGTACACACACTCTGGGGTCAGACAAACCTGGGAGCATGAATCAATAGTCTATGACATGGGTCATTTCTCTTGCTTAAGACTCAGATTTTATTCAAATGTGAAATAAAAATGGTAATTATGTCACAGAAGTGCTCAAATATGTACTTATGCTATATGCTACATGAAATCTCATACTGGTGCTGGGGATATAAACTGATAACAGTTTTGGAAAATTATCAATATTTACTAGTACTGAAGTATACTGGGTATTACATCAGCTAGAAATTTCACTTTTAGGAATAGACTCAAAAATGTGTCTGTATGGGTGCCAAATGATGTATTTGAAAATTTCATAGTAGTCTCACTTGTAATTTAAAAAACTGAAAACCCCAATCTCCACGACAGAAAAAGGGATACATAAATTGTGTTCCTACAATGGAACACTATACATGGATAAGAATGTGCAATCAACAACTCTGCACAAAAAGATGGGTACATCTAATACTGAGGAAAGAAGCCAGACACAAATAGTACAAACTATGTGACTCTATTTAAATAATGCACAGAAACAGGCAAAATGAATACACATTGTTACAACAAGTCAGAACAACAATCACCATTAGATGAGGATTAGTAACTGCAAGGGAAGTTTTCTAAAATGCTGGTGATGTTCTTTTGTGATCTGGGTCCTGCTTATCTGAACATATTTACTTTGTAAATTTTTGTTAATTTTTTTTTGAAACTTTGAAAAAAATGTTATCTTGTTTTTAAAGCTCTCAGCATAGAATGTGGCTGATAACAAATGTTTGTAATACATTAGGTATTAAAGCAACATGCAAACCAAGAGAAGGAAGAGTCAAATAGAGGAGCCACTTGGGAGGAGAGCTTGGGGGTGTAGATTCTGCTGTTACATTCAGATAGAGATACTCATCAGCTTAATAGGTAGTCTCTAAAGTCAGGCAAAAGTAGAAGATTGGTAAGCAAAAAACCTCAATATAGAACCTGAGAACATACTATACACAGGATGGCAGAGAAGGGATCATTTGAGAGGAAGATTTATCAGCAAGTGAGAAATAAAAAAAAAAAAAAGATCATGGTTCAAACACAAGGTAAAGAGTTTCTCACCTAGTATGGTGTCAGGAACTTTAACGCTCCATAAGATTGTGACAGATGAAGACTGTGGTCTCAAGATTTATCTGTGACACCTGGCCAGGGAGTTTTAAAAGACTTGACTTCAGAATGGAACTTAGGAGAGTAAAGACAGTGAAATGTGATCCACTAGGGGAATGAAAAGACAGGAAGAAGCAGGATTCTATTTCAAGATGAAACAGGTGATAGCAATGTCTTTGGAACGGTATTCAAGACATGAATGTTTTGTTGATAATTTGAAGGATACATGAACAAGAAGTAACAGAGGATACAGAATATATAAGACAATTGACAGAACAAGATTCTTGAGAAGACATGAGAATGACTAGCCTTGGAGAGGGAAGGTAAACCTCTTCCTCTAAGACTGGCAAGAAAAATGAGGCTGGATACTAATGTAGTCTACTACCACTGCTGATTTTGATGATGATGACAATAGCTAACACTCATAATTCTATGTCCTTTACACAGAATGTCTCAATCATAGTAAAGACCGAAGTAGCATATGCTATTGCTGTTTTTCATTCTTCAGATGAAGAAAATGCATAAAGTTATGTTAAATAACTTATCTGAATTTGTGTCAGAGCATCACGGATCCTCCCCAAAACTCTAACCCAAATACACTTCAGACCTCATGCCTTGCTGGGTAGCAGAATGCTTAGGTAACCTTCCAACACACCAACTTGGGTGCAGGAAATGAAGAGCACTCTGGTCCATTGCTAAAGCACCATGGAACCTTGTGTAAATCACTTGTCATTTCTGATCCTCATTCTTTTATCTGTGGTATTGAAGACTAGGATTGGATGAATCTCCTCAGATGATTTCTATCTCTACCCGTCTTTGATCACTTTGAAAGACCACCTTTAACCAAAAAGGAATGAGAAGAGTGTAATATCCAGGCATAAAATTGCTCACCAGCTTTTGAAGTGAAGAATGTGGCTCGTTCAATCCATGGGTTCAGTAAAGGGCAACATTGTAAGTATCGTAGACCTTTGAAGCCATACAGTGTCCTCCAAAACTACTCAATTCTGCTACGGTAGTGAAGGCAATCATAGACAAACATAAATGAACAGGGTTGTGTTTCAATAAAACTTTATTTACAAAAACAGGCAACAGGCCACAGGCCAAATGTGGTCCAGCTACAATTTGCTACATTCTATAGCCTAGAAGCTATGGCCCATTAGTACCACTTCTTCCTTGTAACTCAGAGTATGACCTTGAACAAGTCAGTTACACTGCCTCAAAGCAATGAGCTGGAGACCAAGAAAACAAGGGCATTTACCTTGCTAGAATACCAGGAGGCAAAGCTAATAAAACTGATAGTAAAACACAGAAAACAGGTTTAAGGATATGATACAGAAGGGCTAGACCAGCTGTTCTTTCTTTCCAGTGACTATTAAATAAGAAAAAATACATGGGATTCAATTGCACCAAGAATTAAAGGAGGGAGTGCACGTGCTGCTTGTGAAAGATATTGTGCTCACATAAAATAAGAGATTTAGCTTTCCAGGTATCTTGAATGGAAATGATAACTGCACGTTGTTAACCACCAGAAACATGTCTTAACAGAAACTGATGGAAATTATCCCAGCACACCATCCTGGATGCTCATTGGTCAGATCTCAAGTACCTATTCAGCCATCTCTGACATGTGCTATTTATATTTGAGATGCCATGTGATTCTGAGAATGCTGACTCCATCCTCACCTCCAGGGCTGAGGGTGTGACCTGACATAAATCAACCAAGGGAATCTCAGCCCCTCTCAAGGAATGAGGAAACATGGTGCATTCACCTCTTCTGGATAGCCTCCTATGGACAGGAAGCCTGAGTCTGCTACAGACCTTTGCTACCAGGAGGGTGCCAGAACACCAGGGAGAGTATAGATGAGAGAACCATGAGCACTAAAGTCAGAGGCCTCTTGACTCTGGATCAGATATTGCCTGAAGCCTGCTCTACCTTTGGTCTTCTGAAGTGATGTGGGCTGATACATTCCCTTTGTTGGCTTAACCCCATTTGAGTCGATTTTATTTTCAAAGATAACATACTAATGGATATATAATCTCCCAATGTAAGTATATCAAGCCTTGGGCGAGGAGATCAAACAAATGTTTAAAATTGTCCTCACATTTTGTTATACATCTAAAAAAGTTTCCCAACCTTGACTCTTAAGTTATTTAGAAAGTGCAGTAGTCAAAATGATTGCCATCTCCGTGGTTCCAACCTGGCAGCATTTCTTCCAGAGCTTCCAAAAGCAAATAAACATTAGCTTAAAGTGCCCTGTCCTCTTAAATATGCCCAGGTACAAATGATCGTAATTCAATGTCCTGTCCTCATGACAAATTTCCCCTCTTACAAATAAGTCCTATCTTCAGATCTCTAAACTCCTACCTCAGCTAGCTTCAGAGAAAGTGGCAGAAATGAAGCCATGCATACACTATGTCCATTCTCCAGAGAATCCCATCCAAGGGCAAGGACAAGACACTGGAAATCTTTATGTTTTAGGATGCCAAAAAAGAGGTTTCTGATTGATTCAGAAATAATGGGAAAGGACTAAAAAAATAACTGCTAACTTATATTTCTTTTTTTTAAAATTTTTTTATTGTTGGCTGTTCAAAACATTACATAGTTCTTGATATATCATATTTCACACTTTGATTCAAGTGGGTTATGAGCTCCCATTTTTACCCCATATACAGATTGCAGAAACACAACAGACACTAGTATGGCAATATGTAAATCAATGGATGTGTAACTGATGTGATTCTGCTAACTTATATTTCATTCATTCTCTCCATCCTATTTTTGGTTACCTTCAGGAATTAAGTAGCACAGGCAATTTTAGTGTTCAGCATATTGAATACTTTACGTCAACATAAAAACAAGAACAGAACAACCTATTGGCCGTTGTAACCTTTCTCTCCTGCTAGCCAACAGCAAAACAAAGATAATGTATTAACCAGCCTCTCAGATCCATTCATCTTCTCAAGATAGACTGGATTCTTAGCCTGCAAAGACGCATGGTGGTGAACATCCATCTTTTAAATGTCATTGAAACAAGGCTAGTACTTCAAACACAAAGCCTTCCTTCTCTTCCCTATTACTAAGTAAAACTTTTCTAATGGCATGCCCTCCTGCAAACTCAACCATAGATAGAACAGGCCCACTACAAAAATGTGCATTTCTCTACGTGCCCAGAATCTGAATAGAACCAAGTAGGCCAAATGGAAAGCTAACATTAAAGCCAATGAAAAGCAGACACAGGGAAGGCATGGTATGAATCTTCCTTCTTACATTTCTGATGAGCTTTCTTGGGCTTCTATGCATGTGAGGGAACTCCAAATATTGGAAAAGGAAGACAGTCTCAAAGCACGAAACAGTCTTAGGAACAGTCTTCATATACCCCAGACTGATAGCAGTTTCTGCTTCTCTCTGTCCTGATCTTTGCATCCCTCTTCCCACCACATTAGCTTTTCCCCACCCTCTCTCTCTCAGGACTAAGCTCTTGTACAAACAGAGCTATCCCAGGGGCCCATGACACTTGAAATCCCATTAGCATTATTCTTGAATTGTTTTTCCTTCCTATGGGAACACAGGAGAGTGATGTTATAACCATTATCCTAGGTAAGGAAGACCAACAATCCACATGCTTACCTTTGGAAGAAAAAAAAAATCATAATTCAAACACACTGCTAGGAATTCCTGTACAAAGGAATGGTCATCTACTTTATCTTCATTTCTTCCTAAATATATTAGAGTAGCACATTCAACTTCCTATGTCTCCCCACCAACCACAAAATGATCTCACGTGCTGAAGTCACAAATGAATTAGATTATTCCCTGTAGCCCATTCCTCTGATACAGAGAGAGAGAAAGAGAGAGAGAGATTGATTATAAAAGGTCCAGGACAGGGGCTGGGGTTGTGGCTCAGCGGTAGAGTGCTTGCCTAGCATGTGCTAGGCCCTGGGTTCGATCCTCAGCACACATAAAAATAAACAAAATAAAAGTATTGTGTCTAACCAAAAAAATATATATGTACTAAAAAAAAAGGTCTAGGACATCCCTTCTCCTTTGCTGAAGAGAACATTCATCAACCGCCTAGGGATCTTTCTGTGAGAACCTCCATAACTAAGGGAGAACATGGATTTCAAGTCCCTGGATCCTTGGATTTATTGAGAAGTTCCCCTCTCATGGAAAAATGTGGAACAAGTTTCAGGATTACTCACCGTGTGCACTATCTTTGAATACATGTCCATGTGGAACCATTCAATATCCTAAAATTTCCATTCACACTGCAATCAACCAAATAATAGTCTGGTTCAGAAAGCAGAGGGACCTTTCTCAGCCTAACACCTCTCTGATTACATGTCTCTAACTCCAGTCCTGATAATGACCATGTACCTTCCTAAATTCTATGCCAATCAAGCACAGAGAATAATATATCCCATTCATCCAGTAAAATCTGTGTTGTGTCTGTGTTTTGGGAAATTCTTCATAAGGTTAAATTAACTATTAATAGTAATGTCCCCCCACTGTGTAACAAAAAGAATATGCGCTTGAACCACTAGAAATTGCAGCACCTCCTTGCAACCAATAATCAATGAAAATGAGGGTAATGATATTAGATTCTATTAGCACTACCTGGTAAAGCATCACTCAACCTTGAAAGTCCAAATAAATTAATGTTATAACACAAGTTAAGCAACTCCAAGCAAACTGTGCTGGTGATATTGATGACCAGTTAAGATCAGATGGCCTTCTACTGCCTTCTGTTGTCATTTTGATAGTTAATTTCCCAAGGATCCATTGATATCAAAGCCATAAATTGAGGGGTGAGCAAGATTTAATTTGCAGCAGGGTATGAAGTGGAGCCAAGGTGAATATTAAACAAGGATGTCAACAATATTATTTGGGGGGTTCACTGGCCTAGCTGGGCAGCAGAGATAAATGGAAAAGAATTATCCCCCACTATGCAAACCGTATCAAGCAAATAAACAATTTAAAAAAGCAGCACTCTAGATGGTGAATCACATTTGCTGACAATTGGATACATTTAAGACAGGTCAGATTCTTAGTCAATATGATTTGACCTAAACGTCAAATATCAAGGATGTGAAGTGAAGAAGTACAAGTAAATCCTCTTTATCCCTACCATTCATTCGTCTGCCCCATCCTCACCCCCAGAAAAGAATAGTCTAGCATCTCTAGTTAAAGAGATGGGGGATTAAATATTCTGTTTTCATATCCAGTGACTCTGCTCTTCGTTTTTCAGTTTTATAACATAATAAACAAGATTTCTCTTTCTCTCACACAAATACCCACATACCCATTCAACATTATATTCAATATTCACCACACTTCAATTCTTTTTTGACACTTGTTATCAATATGCACACAATTTTGCTCAACATTTTCCACATATTTATTCTGAATAAATGTCCCATCTACATATCTGTCTTCTTTTATTTATTTATTTTATTCCTAAAAACACAGCAACAGCCCCACATAGGCAGGTTTGGCACACATATTTATAGCCCTTCTCTTTATAGGTAATGAAGAAACTTCACACAGAAACTTGAAGATAATGCAAAATGAAACACTTTTGCTAGTCTGTATCTTTGTCCCCACAAATAAACCATGTAGTAAAACTATTTTTTTTACTTATGCACATAAAAAATATGCACATAAAAAACAAAATGTAGCCAAGAGTAGACAAGTACAGCCTAATCCAATCAAAGCTCTACTTTAGACTCTATAACAGGCCCTTCAAGAATACCTGGGTCCCCTCCTCAAATTCTGATAACTGATCCAGCGGACAGGGTCTGAAATTTAGAGACCATGGGGCTTGCATTTGAGTCTCTTCTTCATTGTTATGAGTCACTTATTTGGGGGCAATTACTTCAATTCTCCGAGGCTATTTTGGTTTGGATGTGAAGTGTCCCCCCAAAGCTCATGCAGAGACAATGCAAGAAAGTTTAGAGGAGAAATGATGGGCTATGAGAGCCTTAACCCAATCTGTGAATTAATCACCTGATGGGATAGTCAAGTGGTAACTGAAGGTAGGTGGGGTGTGTATCTAGGAAGCAGGGCATTAAGGGCCTAGGTTTGGGGTATATATTTTGTATCTGGCAAGTGTAATCTCTCTGCTTCCTGATCATTATATAAGCATTTCCCTCTGCCACACTCATCCACCATGGTGTTCTGCCTCACCTGGAGCCCAGAGGAATGGAGCAAGCTGTCCATGGACTGAGACCTCTGAAACCATGAGCCCTCAAATACACTCTTCCTCTTCTACAGTTGTTTGGGTCAGATCTTATGGTCATAGCAGTGAAAATGCTGACTAAAACAGAAACTCAGTCTTCTAATCCATACAAAGAGAACAATATTATGATGAGGATCAAAGATAATATGTGCGAAATCCAGCATATTTCCTGTCATGCAGCACACAATACTCACTGTACCTCAGGTTTCCTGAGAGTTAATCAGGAACCAGAGAAACAAGAGAAGGTTCTGCAGCCTTCAAGGATCCCAATGTGTTTAAAATGCCATGCTATTTAGAAACTATGTCCACAAAAACAATTGTAGATTATCTGAAATACTGATGTGGCATCTTAAAGAGTTAACATACTTTAGGGCTAAGCAACGATGTATTCTGACCCACATTTTTCTTATTAAGTGTCTTTATTTAATTTAACACAAATATATTAACTCTGAGTTATTTCATGACAAATAGTTTTCAACCACAACAGACGAGAACAGAAACCTCTTTAATGTTTATTGAACAGAGAGCATTACTCCTTTGTAAATGAAGCCTGAAATTGGTGGTCTGTTATATAATGGCGGTGTTTCTTGTCTTTATTTTTCTAAGCAACATATGAAATTACCCTATATATGAATCTGAATAGATATAAGCTGGACACATTACCAATATGCTATTAAGTTGTCATGGTCTGATGGTTCTCAGTAGCATCTTACCTGTGTGGAGTCTTGATACCAAAATGCCACCAACACACAAGGTGATTATAAAAATCAAATAGAATCATGAAGAAAAACATGTGGAAATGGGGAAACATAATCTTTTCATTTCAGTACATTGACCTGAACTAGATACTCAGATTTCCCTCTAACAATTCCCCATTTTTACTTTTCAAAATTTGTTTGCAATGAAACTTACGGCCTAGAACACTCTAAGCAAATGCTCTTCCGCTGAGACACATCCCTAGCCCCACTCCACAATTCTATAAATGAATCACTCAAGTAGAAGAATTCCAAAGAAAGGGGTACAGAGAAGTACGCCAAAGTCATCCTAGGTCCTGTCTTCTACAGCATGGCATATTCTTGCTTTTCCAAAAAAGTGTTCCAGCCCTATTAGTAAAAATAAAAGTGAAGAATTCATGAGACTAGGAGTGGAGGTATGGAGTATGAGGATCAAACTCATGGGAGAGGGAGGAAAGAGAGCAAGTGCAATTATTTTCATTCTCAGTCTCCATGTTTCAGATATTGGAAAGAATAAAAGAGGTATTGGGAAAAGTGCCTGAAGGCACCACCCCAAATGTTTCGAATTACTATTCTGAACATTCATTAACCATCAAAAATATCCTATGCTGAACAGTCTTTGGTAGATATCAATCAAAAGCACATTTTCTCACAAATGGACAGGGGAAAAACCTCAACCCTAGCATCTTTGTTCCTCCTGATTCTTTTCTCTGGGAAAATATTGCTTAAATTGCTGTTTGTTCTCATAATGGACGAGTGCCTTTGAGGTCTTCACTGCTTAAAGTGTTCTTAATGTACAGTCAATATACATGTAAAGTTTGCACTGATTACATGCAGCTCAAAGGATTTCAAAACATCTCCCTAGAAGCTTTTCCCTTCTCCTTAGAATTCCCACATGAATTTCCTGGAGGCTGATTTTTAGCAGAGCACAACAGAATCTCCTCTTGGAAATGGGTTTCCCTCAGAAATGGGTGACATCAAAGGAGTGCTCACTAACGTGAGAGTATCTCTCTGATTTCACTGAAGCACCATGCATAAGAAAAACAACCTTTCAGAGATATTGGAAATGTTACACCAGCATCACAGTCCTGAATCCTCCTTCCTATGCTTTCTTGGCCAGTTCTTGTAGTTCCATTTCTTGCATTTGCTGTGCTTATTTCAGACATCCTTGGCCCTTCTCACTTGTAATCCCTTCTAAATGCAATGGATTCACTCATATGTAGCTTTCTTGTGCCCTCGCCACCGTTGATGGGATTAACTCTTTGAAAGTGTCTTCATTTTGATTCCATTCCATATACACTTCTCAGTGCCTTTGGAGATCCCTGTCCTCTGCCCTTATATATGTTTGCCCACAGGAAATTTGCATCAGCCCCTCCTATCTCACACTGTATACTCATTTTTAAGACTATGATTACCATCTACCAGCTGATGACCCCCACCATATCTTCAGCTTCAAAATTCCCAGTCCTGGACACCTAGTAGTGGAATGATTGCAAATAGGTAACACTTCACCAAATTCAACCAGGTACATACCAGGTGGGAAACACTGATTTCTATCCAAGTGCTCAAAGTGTCTTCCTGCCAGAAAAATCTTCCAATCAGAGATAAGCCAAATAAAAAAGGAAATTACTCTTTCAGTTTTAGGTGGTATTTTTCTAATCCAAACTTGGCTTCAAGTCCTGGCTTGTGCTTTTATTACTCTCAGATTTTTCATATTTATAAACACATACAAAATGCTTGCCATCGGCTCCACAGGTTACCTGGTCTGTACACCTTGGGAGATCAGATGGCTTACAGGAAGAAAAACAAGAAGGCACAGAAGAATTAGTCTGTGTTAAGTATTTGCCCGCCTCTCTTCCAGGACATAATCTCTGCAAGGGTAAAGAATTTTATCCCTGGGGTGGAAGGTGCTAATATTTAGTATCTAGAATGATATCTGGCACAAAAAATAGATGCTCAATAAAATAGTCAATCAAAGAATGAATCCTTGATAACAAGATGTCAGGAATGACTGGTTCCCTCTGGGTCTTTTAGGTGTTTAGGGAGAAAAATAGAATGCATGAAACCAAAAACCTCTATAAGATGTACAACCTCTCCCCACCCCAATGAATTAAAGTTCCCCATTATACTTCTCCTTATATGGCAACAACTGCTTCTTAAGGTATGTGTGTTATAATGACTTATTATGACTCAGTTCAAAAAAAATACAGATAAAACAAAAGGATATAATACATTTTGGAATGGTTTGCATATTGACGATGGATTTCAGAAACGTAACCTGCTACAGGATGTCAGTTCACTTGAGATCAGCATATGATGAAAAGAGTTTTGCAGACCCAGATTTTCTTCTCTGGGGAAACCTTAGGAAGGACCCAGGGTCTACACAGCTGGTGATGGATCCAGGACTGGTAGTGAGACAGTGAAATTATGTCAGAATGGGAGCAGATGTCTAGCTTCTAGTCACAGTCATACCATGAACCAAGAGGCCCCAAGTGCTCTGGAAGGTCTGGACCATGATTCCTGCATTGCCCACTCTAACACCCATATCATTTTATTTGACATTTTCCAATGATACCTACCAGATACAAAGCATTATGCCAACTTTTTTGTTTGTTTTTTTAAGGAGATAGAACAGAGAATCGAGGCCCTGCCCTCAAAACCTGAGCTACTGTGTGGTAAGCTGCGACTGCTGGCCTCCTGGGAGCCTCTGAGTTTAGTTGAGTCAGGGATCCTATGACACAATCTTGGACACGAAAACTGTACCTTGCTTTCATTGGCCTTTGAAATATTTGTGTCTGTGCATCCATGTTTTTTTTTTTTACACTATGATTAACACATGATACAAATCAATGTGTCTCAACTGTGGCATTTCCATACATGCCATGCAGAGATCATGCTTTGACCATATTCACCTTCCTTTCTCCCACCCTTTCTCTTCTCTTGCTCCATCTTGCCCTCCTCCTAATCACCTTCCCATCCCGATTCCTTCTTTTACTCTTCCAAGTTTCAAAACATGAGAGAAGATACGTGATACTTTTCTTTCTATGTTGGGATTGTTTTGTTTAACATGTCTTCTACTTCCATCCATTTTCCTGTCAAAAACAGGACTTTATTCTTGTCTCTGGCTTAATACTACTCCATTGTATAAACACAGCATATTTTCTTCATTCATTCATCTGCTGACAAGCAATGAGGCTTATTCGGTATCTTAGCTATTACAGATAGTGCTGCAATAAACACCGGTATGCAGGTCTCTTGTATGCTGAGGTCATTCCTTTGGAAAAATACCCAGGAGGGAGGGATTATTTGGTGGTTCTATTTTTAGCTTTTTTTTTTTCTTTTTCTTTTTTTTAATTTTTTTTTTTTAAGAAACTCCATATTGTTTTGCATGGTGACTCTAACTCACATTCCCATCAATGGTGTATAAGTGTTCCTTTTTCTCTACCAGCATTTATTTTTTATTTCATTATTATTTTTATTTTTATAATCGCCATTCTAACTGGGGTAAAATGAAACATGTGATTTTGATTTGCATTTCCTGGTAGCTAAACATACTAAGCATTTTCCATACATTTATTAGCCATTGTACTTCCTTTGAGAAAGGTCTGTTCAGAATGCTTGTCCATTTGTTGATTGGATTACTTGAGGTTTTTGTTAAGTTTTTTGTTTTATTTATATATTCTGGATATAAGTCCTTTGTCAGATATATCACTGGCTAATATCTCGTTCCATTGTGGAGGTAATCTCTTTAGTCTGTTTTCTTTGCTGTGCAGGAGCTAAAAAGCCCCATAAATGGCTCCTTCCATGTGAATGTCAACAGGGTGCTCAGATATTTTGGCTCCTTATTGCTCCATTTCTGGATTATGGCCTCTGACTTCGCCCTCATGCTGCAAGTTCAGATTGAACCTATTAACCATTGTTTTTTAAGAATGGTTCTTAGTGAACATTCTCCCATTTTAATTTAATATAATCTTGCTTTTCTTTCCCGAGTACTGGAGTCCTTTCCATAAAATCATTGCCTGAGCCAGTATCTTGAAGTTTCCCCGGTTTTCCTTTAATAGTTTCAAATTTCAGGTCTTTGGTCCATTTTGAGTTGATTTTTGTGCAGGGTAGGAGATAGGTTTCCACATGTGAGTGTCCAGTTTTCTCCTGTTTGCCGAGAGACTCTTCTTTCTCTGATGTAGGTTTCTGGCACCTTTGTCAATCACCAGCTGCCTGGAGATGTGTGAATTTATTTCTTGGTCTTCTGTTCCATTGGTCCATGGATCTATTTTTATGCCCATACCATATGGTTTTTATCAGTGTGGCTCTGCAGTATATTTTAAAATCAGATATTGTGATACAACCAGCTTTGCTTTTTATGCTCAGGAATGCTTTGGCTATTCAGGGGTCTTTTGTGCTTCCATATGAATTTTAGGGTTGTATTTTGTACTTCTGTGAAAAATTTCACCGATATTTTCTTGGTGACTGCACTGAATCTGTGGATTGCTTTGGGTAGTATGACCATTTTAAAAATACTAATTCTCCCAACCCACAAACATAGGAGCTTTTAGCTCCTTCCAGTGTCTTCAATTCCTTTATTCTTCAGTATTTTGCAATTTTCATTATGGAGGATTTTCATGTCCTTGATTTATTCCTAGGTATTGTTGGCAGGGGCGGGGGATGTTGTGAATGGGACTGATTGTATCATTTCTTTCTCAGCCAATTCACTATTGATATATGTTATGTGCCACGATGATGTTATAGATACTATCTTTTCAATAAGAAAACACATGCTGGAATAAATTTAGGTCTTACTGGCCTTTTGAGACCTCAAGTAATCAAAAAATAATAATTTCGTTTGGTATTATATACTCCCAAATTCATCCACAACTTTAATATTCACTATACCTAAAAGTAAGTGACCTAAATAACCTGCAGTTTCACAGGAAAGTAGTATAACAACCACAGTTACCATCTCTCTCAAAATGAGACCGACCCATTATGTAAATCAGGTCATATTTAAAGGAAAATACTTAATAGAGCATTCCAAAATAATACAATGAAAGGTGGAAGAATGTTCACTTAAGAACCATTTTTAAACAAAAAGCTGGGTGAGCTGAAAACAATGGTTAAGAGGTTCAATCTGAACTTGCAGCATGAGGGCAGAGTCAGGGCCACAATCCCAGAAATATCAACAAGGAGCCAAAATATAAGAGCACCTTGTTGACATTCACATGGAAGGAACCATTTATGGGGCAGAAGATCACTGCAGGCCAATTTCATTTGGAATGGCACTCACAATTTGAAGCACTCCATTTTGAACCTGCCAGGAAATGGGAGGGAAGAAGGCAGAGCAGAAAGGGTTGGCTATGATGCCTATAGAAAAGGTTGATACATATTTATTTTTAAAATGAGAAGATTGTGTACATAGGACTAGGTCTGCAAAGAAAATATCTAAAGCAAGAGTGTTTGGGAGATTAGCATGATCATTTAACAACTGACCCAGCAGAGAGATGATGTCTCCTCCAAGTGGGGGAGAAAAACATCACACCAAAGACATGGCAAATTGGAATGCAGGGAGGGTGGAGCACATCCTCCTGAAGGGAGGCACCATGAAGGGAACAAATGTGACAAAGAGACACTGAGGTTTCTTTAGGAAACTATCCAAAACAAGGCCATGTCAAAACTAAAGAATTTACAGAAGAAATCTTCAGAGTAACATCTATGACCTCATTTTGAGGTGCAGAGGAAGGAGATAAATATACTCCTGTTCCAGTAACTTTTTTTAAATAATAAAACCTTATGGTTTTGAAGTTATTAATTATTTGCCACCTGCCATGTCAAGATAGAAGCAATATAATCTTTTTTTTTTTTTTTAATTGACTCTTTCCTAAAAGGTACATGAAGAAGTAGTGGTAAGGAAACAAAAAAAAAACTATTTTAAAATATGCTTGTCTGTTCAAGTAATCAAATAAAAATGTGGAACAGAGAAAAAATGATTCTAATATTAAAAATTGCTTTTCTTCCCAAAAGAAAAAAAAATCACCAAGCGGTATCATAGGATGAGGAACTTAAAGAACTTAACCTTTTTGCTTGACCCATAGCAGAATTAAATTATATCTTCCACAACCTGATTCTTCCCATGAAATCTATTCCGTTGAGGATGAAGGTCAAGTACCAAGTGAGAATGATTTAGTGCTGCTCTTCAAACCCAATTCCATAATCATACTCTTGTCTCAAAATACCAGGTGGACATCAAAGATGAAAAGAAAAAAAAAGGGCAAAAAAAATGCAGTCACACTCTCAAGAACATTATAAAGCTGAAATACAACCATTTCAAATTCTATCATCCTCAAGTACAAATAGAATTTTCATTCATCAAACACTGAGCAAACACAGAGCCTATGGCTGTATCCACTGTTTGAGCACCTCGACCTTTTTGGAGGCCCCACTGTTATGTCCCCTTCTCTAAAGAATGCGACTTCTTTTTAAAAACTGCTGTGCTCACATTAAGTCTTTTCCTTTTCTGCCCATACGAAATAGTCACTTGACTAGAGAAAGTAAAATTCGACAACCCATGGTATTACTGAAAATACTTCAAAAAATAGGAGAACCCAAATAGCACAGTGGATATGCATAGCAGCCGTTTAGTCTATAATACAAAACGAAAAACAGCTTAGGGAACATAGTTTGGGTTTTCTTCCGCCCCCCCCCCCCCAAATCATCATTACCTGCAGGATAATGCATTACAGGGTTTTTGAAGAAAACAACATATTTCAGTATATGGCTTAAAACAAAGTTCAAGCTGGGTCAGAAGAGTGTACACGAAAGGAAATGTTTCCCTTTGTTTTCTGGAACTTTTGGAAGCATGCCACAGATTTAAATTACTTTTATGGATAAATTAGGGTTTTAAAAAAACTTCCTCATATGAGGAGAGTTAACCAATATGTCTAAATCAAGTACCAACCAGGTGCTCTGCCTTTTGCCATGGCCTTTACAAAGAAAAGTGGGGAGGATCCATTGTAAGATACCCACAATCTTCACAGGCAACCCAAGAGAAAACAGCCACGAGATGACAAACTAAAAAGCTTCTGCACTGCAAAAGAAACAAATTAACAGAGTGAAAAGACAGTCCACAAAACAGGAGAAAATGTTTTCAAACCATATCTGATAAAGAGTAAATATCCAAAAATACAACAACAACAAAAAGGAACTCAAACAACTCAATGGCAAGCAAAATAACAACCCAATTTTAAAATGGACAAAGGACCTCAACAGGTGTCTCTCTAAAGGAGACACACAAATTACCTCAGGTATATGGGGTGGGGGAGCTCAAGATCACTAAGTATCAGGGCGATCTAAATTAGAATTTAAAACACAATGAGGCATACTTCACCTGTTAGAACGACCACAATGAAAAAACTAAAGGTAACAAGTCCTGGTGAAGATGTGGAGAAAAAGGAAGCCGTTGAGGGATGGAAATTAGTGCAGCTGTTATGACAGAGTACAGAAGGTCCTCAAAAAATTAAAAACAACTAGCATATGACTTCCACTATTCTACTACTGGGCTTATGCACAAATCAAATGAAATGAGTATGTCAAAGAGATCTCTACACTCCCAAGTTCACTGCAATACATGCGTAAGAGCAAAAATATGGAATTAGGCCAAGGGTCCAGCAGCAGCAGATAAATGGAGAAGGAAAATGTGGTATATATATACACAATGAAATATTCTTCTGCCTCAGAAAAGAACATCCTCTCTTTTGTGACAACATGAACCTGGAGGACATTGTGCTAAGTGAAATCAGACACAAAGACAAATATCACATGGTCTCATTCTTATATACACTGTGTAAACTCATAAAAAATAGAGAATAAAATAGTAGTTACCACAGGCAACAGGTTGGAGGACTGGGAAGTTGCTTTTGTGTCAAAGAACACAAAAGCTCAATTAAAAGACAGAAATCGAAGGGAGAGACCTATCAGACAACACGGTGACTATGGCTAAAAGCAATGTATTCACAAAAATTAAAGAAAGTAAATTTGAAGTGTTCTCACCACAAAAATAAAAGTCCCTGAAGTAACACATGTATTAGCTCAATTAAGTCATTCCACATATTTTAAAAATGCAGCACATAACACAATTTTGTCTATTAAAAAAAATGAATAAGGAGCTGGGGTTGTGGCTCACTGCATGCCTGAGGTACTCGGTTCGATTCTCAGCACCACGCATAAATAAATAAAATAAAGGCCCAACAACTAAAAAATATTTTTTTAAAAAAAATTAATAAAAAGGAATCTACATTCTTACTGGTGAAATAGGACACCTTGATGTCAAAAAACTAAACTGCAGGACAAAATAGCAAAATGCAATTGCTATCAGGTAGTCCATTAACTAAATTATGAACTGAGTGATTAAGAATTGGTCTGAACTCTTAACCACAAAAGGAACAAGACACCACCATGAACTTGTCTGTTGGACATGAAGTGAGATTAAGTTCTGGTAGCTCTAGAAGAGATAAAATAACAGAAGAGTTGCTGGAAAACTCAAATCAGCAGAGCCTGGTAGCAGATAGATCTATGTAGTCTTTGAAAGGCAGAGAAAGAATTTAAGGGGCTAAGCCTCCTCTCATGAGGATGGTTCAAAGTCCTCTAGGTCTGAGTTCATGACTATTTACATACCATGTAGTATACATCTATGAACCTGTCCGCCTAATCTAGGGCTTTCCATTCCCATGGCAACTGACAACTCTGCCCAGGTCTCCACCCATCATGGCTGACACAGCTGACTGGCTAAGGTGATATTCATTCCTAACTTTTGTTCAACTCCTGTTTCTCACAACAAAGGCCAGTAAGTTAGTTGCTTGTTTTCCCAGACTCCTTCCCAGGCAGACAAATGCACATGGCTCCACCCTGGCTAATGAGCAAGTTGAATGTCTCTTTCTTTGAGCTTCTGAAAAAAAAAACAAAAGCAAGACTGGGGGAAGAAGAAACCCTGCTAACTATGCTCCTTTCCTCTTCTTGCTTTTGGTGCACACATAGTATCTGGATTCTGGCGGCCACTTTGTAAAGAAGAGATGACCAGCAGAAATATGAAAAATTTATACAGAGGAGGAGTGAAAAACAGAAATAGAATGCTGGAAGGTACTGAATAAAGTCACTAAAATAATTCTTCAACCCTACTTCCAGATATTTTGTTGCAACTGTAAATTAATGTTCCTTTAATTTAAGCCAATATGTAAAGTTAGGCATACTTTCTGCCAATACTATCCCTGATTTACCTGCCCTCACCCTCCAGAATCCCAGCTCCATGAAACTGTCTCCTGAAAAGCCACATCCTTTCAACCACTCTCTCAGGTGTAGGGAACTGCTCTAAGGCTGAGACCCAGATTCAAGATCTTACCTGAAATTTTAAACTAGGGTTTTGTTTTGTTTGTTTGTTTGTTTGTTTGTTTTGGTCCCAGGGATTGAACTCAGGGTCACTCAGTTCCACATCCCCAGCCATTTTTTTGTATTTTATTTAGAGACAGGGTCTCACCGAGTTGCTTAGCACCTCTCTCTTTTTCTGAGGCTGGCTTTGAACTTGCTATCCTCCCCTCTCAGCCTCCCAAGCTGCTGGGATTACAGGTGTGTGCCACCACGCCGGTTTTAAATGAGATCGCCTCAATCTGTAACATTCCCACACACACAAAATGAATTCTATATGTATTTCATACTATTTCCTTATAGAAAAACTTTTCTGTGATTTTTTTCATTCCACATGAAGAGCTATTACAAACTTTCCAGAAGGTCAAACTATAAAAGAAGGTTAAGCTCATCTTTTCTCCTAAACAAAGCTAGGAAATGCTATCATTATTTTAGGTTCAAATCTCATCTTTACCAGTGAAAGGTTAGGTGAGCTTGAGCAAGTTATTTAACCTCTCTGCACCTCAATTTACTTATATATAAAATAGAAATGAAAATTGTAACTAACGTATTTTATTGAGAATAAATAAGTCAACAGAAAACACAGAATAATATAAAGTAGCAAGCATTCAATAAATGTGAGTAAATATTCTTGGGCTTACATCAAAATCCTGAAAGTAATAAGGTATCTGATTCATGAAAAATAATAAGTGAATTCTAGCTGTGGGTCCAAGAAGGAAATTAGTCTTTTAAACATCTACTGTGTACATAGCATTTTTCATAGTGCTTAAAATATTGCTTAATATTAACTTTTAAAATAACCTATTAAGTAGCTGTAACTGTAACTACTCTAGAGGCAAGAAAACCAAAGGTTAAGAATAGTTAAATAATGTGTCTACTGTGTCACAACTAGAATTTGAACCCAAGGTTGTATGAATCATAAGACTCAACTTTTTCCATTATGCCACATGGCCACAAGAATAAATTTAATATTTGGGTTCTACACAGGGTGGAACAGAATGATCATAGTGACTCTTATCTGACACACAAGTTGGGATCTAAAAGCAGACTTTAAAGTCCAATAGAGTATAGATAAAGTCAACCTTGAATCATCTTTTAATTGATGCTTAAATTTTTGACACGAGTGCTTGAAAGCACAACAGTCAAGAATCGATTCTTCTAGAATAAAATTATGGCTTTTGCTGGTGAAAGGATGAAGCTGGAAAACATCATGCTAAATGAAATAATAGTCTCAAAGTTAAGGGTCGAATATTTTCTCTCATATGCAGAAGGTACAGAGAGACAAAGGAATTTTAAGAGAGGGAGTGTCCTGAAAATAGAAGACCAGTGGAATAAAGAAAGAGGATTGAGAAGGAGAAGGAAAGGAAATGGGGAAATACTGGGAAATGAAATCTACCAAATTATGCTATGTCCATGTACAAATATGCTACAATGAATCCTGTTTAATATATAGTCATAATGCAGTAATAGAAGATCAGTAGAGTACAGTAAACAGATCCTGGGGAGGGAAGAGAGGAGGGAGAGGGAAGGTGGTAGGGAATGAAATTGATCCAAATGATCTTATGTGCATTGTATAAATATGACTTAATGAGTCCCACCATTATGTATAATGGACTGGTCAATTTTGAAAAATAATTGACTCTTCTATTCTTTTTCTTTGTATTTTATTTAAAAAATCATTGAAGGATTACATGGAGCCCCATAGGGTAAAGGAATATATTTTGTAAGCCCTTACCCCAGTTGAATGTGTGCAGGTACGCATGTGTGGTATGACTCCAGGCTGGCTGCTGTCTTGGAGAACACTATCTGAAGGGACATGGTTACCCTTCCCCTCCCACTTCAAGAAGTGTGAAACAACTGAATCAAGACCAGGAGCAGAAAGAAGCTACAAATGTTCAAATATTTCCATGTCTTCAGAAGAGTTCATTATTTGCCTTCTCCTCAGGCATTAAGCCATTGTATGCCTTAATGTTAGAGAAATGCTAAAGATGCTAAAGATGGAACACATGTTTACCACCACCCTGACTCAACACCCCACAAATCCTATCAATGGAGATTCTGAGGCAAAAAAAAAAAAAAAAGGATAGAGGAAGAAAAAAAACATGGAGCTCTGAAAGCCCATGAAAAAAGCCCAGCAGTGGGTAACCCCCTTTCTAATGGGAATAATGTGTACAGCAGACCCCTGAAGAACGCAGGATTCAGGGATAATACATACCTATGAAAGATGAGGACAGAGCAGAGTATAGGAAGAATGGCCAAAAGTATTTCTAAAAAAAAGAATGGGATCCTATTTAGAATAAGTTGTACTCCATGTACGTATAATGTGTCAAAATACACTCTACTGTCATGTATATCTAAAAAGAACCAAAAAACAATCAAACAAAAAATTAAGGCCATATGTAGCCAGCACTCACCTATAATTCCAGTGACTCAGGAGACTGAGACAGGACGATTCCAAGTTTGAGGCCAGAAACTTAATGAGAACTTGTCTCAAACAAACAAAAAATTTTTTTAAAAAGACTGTGGATGTACCTCACTGATACAGAACTCCTGGGTTCAATCCCCAGCACCAAAGGTGCTTCAGGGATTGGGCATATATCTCCCAGACCACCTCTCCCACTTCAGAGTACTATATGGTCACTCTCGCTGACCACAAAACCCGAAGTCATCTTCATGAGCCAGAGTAACACTGGCTCCAGGCCAGCCTATGCCATCAGGCCCATATATGTTCGTGGGAAATGCTCAGGCAGTTTTTGCACCTTCAAACTCTGGGTATAGCTTTCCATTTATTAGGCTCTTTAATTTACTTCAGCAATGCTTCCAGCAAAATAAGCTTCTTCACCACCACTGAACAAGCAGCTAGTTCTTGGCTATGCATCCCGATTGTTATGGTTTGGATATAAGGTGTCCCCCAAAAGTTCATGTGTGAGAGAATACAAGAAGGTTTAGGGAAGACATGATTGGGTTATGAGAATAGAGCCTTAACCTAATCTTTGAATTTATCCCCTGATGGCGTTAATTGAGTGGTAACTGAAGGCCAGTCAGGTACAGCTGGAAGAGGCAGATCACTGGAGACATGTCTTCAGGGTATTTGGTGAACTGAGGTCAGTCTCAGATTCTTGATCATCATGTGAGCTGCTTCCCTCCACCACACTCATCCACCATGATGTTCTGTCTCACCTCAAGCCCCAGGGAATGGAGACAGCTGTCTATGGACTGAGACCTCTGAAAGCATGAGCCCTCAAATAAACTCTTCCTCTTCTCCAATTGTCCTGGTTAGGTCTTTTAGTCACAGCAGTGAAGAAGTTGATTAATACACTGATCTTCAACTTCCCTTTGGGATTTGGTCTTTTGTCACAAAAATTAGGATGAAACAATTTACTATCCCATCACACTTGACATCAACATAATTAGAACAAATACCAATTTTTATACCCTATGATACACCTCCTGTGTGGGGACAGTAGAATCTTAGTTGAAGTGAAGAGCCTAGTTTTTAAAGAAGTCAATAGAGAATATCTAAAACTGAAAAACATATGAAGAACAGTATATACACATTTTTCTTAGAAATACAAAGAAAACAGGAGAAACAGACCTGAGAAAGTCATCGACTCCAGGGAGTAGGAATTGAGCTGAGCAGAGTACCAGAAAGATCTGCTGCCATTTATTGTGAACCTTATAAAACCGTACATTTTTTTTTAAATTAGATGTAACCTTGACAAAAATAAAAATAATATATTTGCAGGAATTCTATTTCCTGGCTTGGTTTTTAACTCCACAATTACTTTTACAACCTATTTTCTTCAAAACTCTTCAGTGACCACAAGGCTAAGTCAAGTTAGGATGTCAGAATGATTAACTACAACACACACTTTAAGCAAGTCTAAGAAAATCTATATTTAAATGCTATAAACTCGGCAATGACACATCAGTGTATGAAGGCTTTTCCAAATGGATTATTTCACACAGAGAGTCTCTAATATATCTGAAATGATTCAATTGATTTCTAAATGTGATTTACATAGAACTTTACAGCAATATATTCATTGAATACAAAAAAGTAGGAAGATATTCAATCTTCAATTTCCACACTATCGCACTGAGGATGATACAATTACATGAGATTACTACTTTAAAAAAAATCTTGAAATAGTCACTGGTTGTATTTGAATCAAAATATCCTCTTTTTGAAAAATTTCTAAATGAAGCCATCAATCCATTACTATAGAGTTTAAGCTTATGAGTTAAAATGAGTGCTTTGTGGACAATTTTCTCATGTTTAGAGTAGCTCTCACATACAGATTTCACAAGCATTATTAGATGTGTGATCAACCCCACTGAGAACTGCTGCAAATAAATGGCTTTAGTAAAGCTAACAGTTAAAACCTGGCATTCACTGTCAACATCTAGCTATCTGTTTTCCTTCCCATCTACAAAGACTTTTAGCAGATAATGCTTTGTTTGATAACATTCCACAGGCCTGTATATTTATATTCTGGATTGTTTGAAAACACTCAAATTTGGTCTCCATTAAATCATGGTAACTTTGGCCTCCTGTGTTTAACACATAGATTGTAAATTGCTTTTTTCCACTGTAAGGGAATACATGTGCCTAGATGGTGGTTACATATATTCACAAGATTTGACAAATCTGTTCTCAAAGGTATATGGAGATATATATGAGTATTGAAAACCTTTGGGCATATTTTAGTTGTGGAACCAAATTTCTATGGAACTTGTTCTAAACTACACTATTGCAAAATGCACAGTGCACAGGAAACTCTCAAAAAGTGGAGTCTTAAAAATACTTTCTCTACTTTTAAGACAGTGAATGGTAGAATAATTTAGTTTTCAGAAAATTGTTTCCAGCCTCCAATAAAGATCAAAGTAATTGAAGTGACTCTAAAATTAAACTATCAGATAATGCTAGTATCCTTAGAATTATGCCACATTACAATTTATACTCGTGGTTCTATTCACCTATGTTACCATTTTAAACTATCATTATACCTGTTAAGTCTCAAAACTAAAAGCAGAAATATTTTTAATAAAGCACTTTTTGGTTAACCAACACATATACACTGAATTTGTGTTTTCCTCCTTCAATAGGTTTACCCAATATACTGGTGTGTGCCACATTCTACATTTATTCTAATAGACTCTGTATCCTAAGCAGTGATGAAAATAAGTGAATACAAAAATGATGAGTAACAAATCATCAACACTGTGATCAGGCCATGGTTCTCAAGCTCCACCATAAGCCTCAAGATGTATTTTCCATAAATGATCTAATATAAGCTGAAAAAAAGATATCAAACATTGACTTAACTTCCACTCATGAGAAGGCAGTGCAGGGTAGCCAGGATTAAAGGAAGTGCTGAAATGTCTCAACAGCATCCCCCAAGTTCAAGGTCAGTGAGAAAGTGGCACAGGAGAATGAAAGGACCCACTTGGAATCATGTCATTCCTTCTTAGATCAACAGCAAAGTAGGCCCTCAGTGAAGTACAAACTCAAAGCTCTATTACTGAAACTGCACTGCAAGAAACCTTGGCCAAAGATAATATGCACAGCCTGCTCAAATGGCCCAGGAGCAACAGAACATCTCCATCTCAAACAAGAGGCCCACTTGCCTCAAAGCAGGGGGACACAGGAAAACAAAAAGGGCAAGAAAGGAAGGGTGACTATGTTGGGACACTCATTCATAGTATTTAATCTATTCAACATGAGAAATAATAAGAATCATTTGATAACATGGACAGATGGTCATTTGATGGAATCCAACATCAATTCCCAATTCAAATGTCATTTTAAAATTGGAATAGTGATGGGGTAGGGAGGAAGAGCAGGGGAAGAACATTACCTTTACATAGGGAAGAGGGGTGGGAAAGAAAGGGAGGGAGAAGGGGAATTGCATGAATGGTGGAAGGAGACCCTCATCGTTATACAAAACACATGTATGAAGATGTGAGAGAAAAAAAGAAAAAAAAAAGAATAGCGATACCTTAGATTAGGTAGAGAGAAGTGATGGGAGGGGAGGGGTGGGGTTGGGGGGGATAGAAAGGATAGTAGAATGAAACAGACATTATTATTACTGTGTGTATATATGTGACTGCATGGCCAATGTGATTCTGAAGCCTGTACACTCAGAAAAATGAGAAATTATATCCCATCTGATTCAAATATATGGTATTTCAAGGTCATCATACTGTCATGTGTAACTAAAACAAAAAATAAAAATAAGTAAATAAAAAAATGTGTAATAATGAAAAAAATTGGAATAGTGGATACCTCTATAATATCCTTAAAAGTGAGAAAGTTAAAAAAAAAATCAACACTGACAGAAAAGGTTTTTAATTTTTTTAAAAGGGTGAAGCATGAAAGTTTTAGCACATTCAGTATTAGAAAATTAATGATGTGGTAAACATCTCTTGGAGGTTGTTTTGAAACATTGAAAGTCTTAAAAATATTCAGAGCTACTTACTAAACAACTCCATGACAGGATTTTATCCTCACAGATAAATAGAGTTGATCACAAATATGATGGATAACTGTCACAGTGAAAACAGCAGCACAAATGTAAATTGAGCCAAATCAACTCAAAAACTATGTATTATGTATATATGCATAGCTGCATGTTATGGTCTAAGCATCATTTAAAATATTACCCAAGCTATATAAGGATACAGGTAAACAACTGCCATACTTCAAATGAAATAAGCTAAATAACACTATGCTCTTTATGATTAAAAATGTTCATTCATACACACATAAAACAATGTCTAAAACTTAGTAGTAAGAGGATAAATAGTAATTTTTATATTTCCATATTTACCTAAAACACACATGTATCCCTGTGAATACTGGAAAAAAATAGTTTCTTTGAAAAGTCTGTGCATTCCTTTTGTTTGTGTCTCCTTGCCTTATAGACCTTGTCCTTGCCAAGCCAGGGTGTCCCTTTTCAGCAGGATAGGGATTGGTGAAATTGACAATAATAATATTGTCAATAATAAGGATTCCTATAAGTGATACCAACAGAAGGATAGATGGGGACCAAAAAGCAGTGTTGATGACCGTATGCTTGGAAATCCTGGGTAACTCAGGATGGGAATAATTAGTAGCTAGCCCATGTTACCAGCAAATGGACCCTGTCAGATGCCTGTGAAGAGGATGGGTTCTTCATTCCAGTTTAACTCAACTCCCAATATACACTGTGAAGGATGACCTGCCAGACCTTGTAGAGCACATGATACTGACTGGCTTCCACTCCATGCCTCTGAATCATGCTTGGCATGGACAAAGTCTATAAGAGACAAAGCTCATTAGAGGTTTGCAAGGTGAACAGCCATGATGGTAGCTTTGTGTACTAGTTTATATAGATACGGTCTTGGAGAACTACTGCCAGAAACAATATGAGAACAGTTCTGAATAGTAACATATGCAACAAATCCATGATTCCCAGTACACAATTCAGAAACAAGGAAGCCCAAACTAAACTGTACCATACCAGTGTCAGTAGTCTGTGATTATATACTTGGGATCCATCTCCTGCCCCCTGTCCTGTTCTCAGGAGTCCCAGGTTGCTCTTCCATTCAAGTGCTAGAAGATCCATAAGGAGAACATCAGGCACCCTAAAAGCCAGAAATATTGAGATACTAGAAACCTTCAGGGGCATGATAAGTCCACAGAATAAAAACTCTACTGCCTCAGATCCACACTGTTAGATGGGTAGACACACAAACAATGTGAAAAAGCAAGGGAACAAATCACCCTAAGCAAACCAAGACACTTCAATAACAGAATCCACTGACACCATAGTGGAAGACATATCAGGAGTTTAAAATGTACATAGTTAAATATGCAAAGTAAAGGACGATGTAAGAGAAAAAATACCAATAGCAAAAGATCACTTTAGCAGAGATTCTTTTAAAAAAAATCTTTAAAATGAAGGAAATAATAGACCAAATTAGAAATTCAATAAAAAATTTATCAACAGACTATACCACTTGGAAGACAGAACCTCAGGCAACAAAGACAAAATATATAATCTTGAAAATAGAGTTGAACATGGAGAGTAGAAACCATGACCAGAAGTAGTTAGGAAACCATGAACAGAAGTTCCAAAAATTATGGGATAACACGCAAAGACCAAATTTAAGATTTACTGGGATAGATGAAGGCAAGGAGATACAAACAAAAGGAATGCACAATCTTTTCAATGAAATAATATCAAAAAAATTCCCAAATCTAAAGAATGAAATGGAAAAATCAAATACAAGAGGCTTACAGGACCCCAAATGTGCAAAATTTACAACAGGCTCATATCAAGGCACATTATAATGAAAATTCCTAACATGCAGAATAAGGACAGAATTTTAAAGGCTGCATGAGAAAAATATCAGATTACATATGGGGAAAACCAACACGGATCTCAGCTGATTTCTCAGCCCACACTCTCAAATCTAGGCAGTCCTGGAATAACATACCAAGCTCTGAAAGAAAATGGATGTCAACCAAGAATCCTATATCCAGCAAAATTAACTTTCAGATTTGATGAAAACTTCCATGATAAACAAAAATTAAATGAATTTGCAACCAGAAAGCCTGTGCTTCAGAATATTCAACAAAATAGTCCATGAAGATGAAATGGGGAAAAAAAGTGAAAACCAGCAAAGAGAAACTACACTAAAGGAATCGTCAATCAAAGGATAAACTAATTCAAATTAAAAACTAGAAATAAACCCAAATGGCAGGAAACACAAATCATATCTCAATAATAACCTTAAACATTAATGGTCTAAACTCAAAACACAGACTCATAAACTGGATTAAAAAACAAGACAACAATATGCTATCTCTAAGAGACTCACCTCACAAAGAATCTACAGACTGAAGGTGAAAGGATGGGAAAAAAAACGTAACTCACACAGATTGCATAAATAAGCAGGGGTTTCTATCCTCATATCAGATATGGTGGACTTCAAATCAAAATTAACTAGGAGGGACAAGGTAGGACACTTCATACTGCTTAAAGGAGTTATACATCAACAAGACATAACAATTGTAAATATTTATACCTCAAACAATGGAGGATCTATGTACAAACCCTTCTCAACTTCAAGAATCAAATAGACCATAACATAATAAAACTGGGTGATTTTAAAACACTCCTCTCGCTACTCATAGATCTTCCAAACAAAAACTAAAAGAAACTATAGAACTAAATAAAACAATAATTTAGACTTGATATATAGACTATTTTAGCCATCAATAACCAAATACACTTTCTTCTCAGTAGTACACGGATCCTTCACTAAAATAGACCATATCTTATGCCATAAAACAACTCTTAATAAAAAAAAAAGATTGAGATACTATACTGCAACCCATCAGATTATAATGAAATGAAATTAGAAATCAATGATAGAATAAAAAAGAAGTTATTCTAACACCCAGAGACTAAATAATACACTATTGAATGACAAATGGATAACAGAAGAAAACAGGGATGAAATAAAAAAATACTTGAGGTAAATGAGAATTGTCATACAACATCAAAATTTCTGGGACATCAGGAAGGCAGTGCTAAGAGGAAAGTTCATTGCATTGAGCTCATTCATTAAAAGAACAGAAATTCAACAAAGACCTAACATTATGTCTCATAGCCCTAAGAGAAAGAACAAATCAACACCAAAATCAGTAGAAGACAGGAAATATTTAAAATCAGAGCTGAAATCAATGAAATTGAAACAAAATACAAAAAAATGACAAAACACAAAGTTGGTTCTTTGAAAATGTAAATAAATTGATAAACCCTTAGCAAAGCTAATGAAGAAAAAGAGAAAACTCAAATTACTAAAATTTGTGATGAAAAGGGAAATACCACCATGGACACTACTGAAATACAGATGATAATCAGAAACTATTTTGAAAATTTATACTTCAGTAAAACAGAAAATCTTGAAGACATCAACAAATTTCTAGAGACATATGACCTACCCAAACTGAACCAGGAGGACATACACAATTTGAACAGATCAATCTCAAGCAATGAAACAGAATATGCCATCAAGCAATGAAACAGAAGAAGGCTACCAGCTAAGTAAAGCAAGAGACAAGTGCAAGAAGTAAAATCAAGAATCAATGGGATGGAAGGGGATGGAATCAAACTAAAAAGGACCAGACGGATTGTCAGCTAAATTCTACAAGACTTTTAAAGAAGAATTAACACTAATACTTTGCACATTATTCCATGAAATAGAAAAGGAGGAAACCCTTCCAAACTCATTCTATGAGCTAGTACTACTCTGATACAGAAACCAAACTAAGACATGTCAAGGAAAGAAAACTTCAGACCAATATCCCTGATGAATATCAACACAATTTCAATAAAATTCTGGCAAATCGCATACAGAACTTCAAAAAGATAGTGCACTATGATCAAGTGGGGTTCATCCCAGGGATGCAAGGTTGGTTCAATATACATAAATCAAAAAACATAATTCATCACATCAACAGACAAAGTCAAGGATCATGATCATCAACAGATGCAAAGAAATCATTTGGCAAAAATACAGTACCCCTCCATGTTCAAATCACTAGAAAAACTAGGTAGAGTAGGAACATACCTCTACATTATAAAAGCTATCTATGCTAAATTCAAGGTCAACATCACTCTAACTGGAGAAAAATTGAAAGCATTCCCCCTAAGAACTGAACAAGACAAAGATGCCCTCGGTTCACCACTTCTATTCAATATGAGCCTTGAAACTCTAGCCAGAGTAATTAGAAGGAAGAATTTAAAGGGATACAAATAGGAAAAGAAACAACTCAAACTATCACTATTTGCTGATGACATGATTCTATATCTAGAAGATCCAAAAAATTCCACCAGAAAACTTTCAGAACTAAAAAATGAATTCAGCAACATAGCAGGATATAAGATAAACACCCATAAATCAAACTTATTCATATATATCAGTGATGAACCCATTGAAAGAGAAATTAGGAAAACTACCCCATTAACAATAGACTCAAAAAATAAAGTGGGCTGGGATTGTAGCTCAGTGGTAGAGTGCTCACCTAGAATGGGTGGGACCCAGTTTCGATTCTCAGCACCACATAAAAATAAAGGCATTTTGTTGTGTCCATGTATAGAAAAAACAAAAAAAAAAAAGATTCTCTCTTAAAAAAATAAAATAAAAATACTTGATAATCAATTTAACCAAAGAGAGGAAAGACCTCTACAATCAAAATTACAGAACACCAAAGAAAAAAATTGAAGAAAACCTCAAAAGATGAAATATCTCCCTTGTTCTTGGATAGGCAAAATATTGTCAAAATGGTCATACTACAAAAGTGCTATACAAATTCAATGAAATTCAAACTAAAATCCCAAAACCATTCTTTAAGAAGTAGAAAAAGCAATCATGAAATTCATTTGGAAAAATAAGAGACCCAGAATATCCAAAGCAATCCTTAGGAAAAAGAGTAAAGCAGGAGGCATCATAATCCCAGACCTTAAAGTACACTACAAAGCTATAGTAACAAAATGGCATAGTATTGGCACCAAAATAGACATATAGACCAATGATAGAGAATAGAAGAGACAGAGAAAAACCCACATGAATATAATTATCTCATACTAGACAAGGATGCCAAAAACATTCACTGGAGAAAAAGATAGCCTTTTCAACAAATGGCGCTGGCAAAACTGGAAATCCATATGTAGCAAAATGAAATCAAACCTCTCACACACCCTACACAAAAAGCAATGCAAAGTAGATCAAACACTTAGGCACTAGAACAGAGACCCTACACCCAACAGAAGAAAAAGTAGGCCCAAATGTTCACCATGTCAGCTTAGGGTCTGACTTCCTTAACAAGACTCCTAAAGTGCAAGAAGTAAAATCAAAAATCAATGGGATGGAATGGGATAGAATCACACTAAAACGTCTCTTCATACAAAGGAACAATCAATAACATGAAGAGAGAGCCTACAGAATGGGAAAAAAAAATCTGTATCACACACACCTCAGGTAGAGCATCAGTCTCCAGGATATATAAAGTACTCAAAAAACATACCATCAAAAAAACAAACAACACAATTAATAAATGGGCTAAGGAATTGAACACACACTTCGAAGAAATACAATTGATCAACAAATATATGAAAAAATGTTCAACATCAGAGAT
This sequence comes from Marmota marmota marmota, assembly GCF_001458135.2. Taxonomy (NCBI): domain Eukaryota; kingdom Metazoa; phylum Chordata; class Mammalia; order Rodentia; family Sciuridae; genus Marmota; species Marmota marmota. The sequence continues at coordinate 23,528,142 of NW_026000241.1, forward strand.
TGAAATTTATTAACTCAAGAAAAAATATAAGAAGTTGCAAAATCCTTGGTCCTACATTATCACTGGTTCATAGCCCACAGTCCTAAAAATAGAGTTCAAACTCTTTAGATTAAAAAATGCCATACATTGCTGGTGAGACTGCAAATTGGTACAGCCAATATGGAAAGCAGTATGGAGATTCCTTGGAAATCTGGGAATGGAACCACCACTTGACCCAGCTATCCCTCTCCTCGGACTATATCCAAAGGACTTAAAAACAGCATACTACAGGGACACAGCCACTGTTGAGAGCCACAGCCAAAGAGGCCCAGCAAACTTCCAGCTGCCAGCTGATTGGCTCCTCTGCAGTGATGCTCACTGGGCTGTTTCCCCACCCTTTCAGACCACGGAGCTGCTCATTGGGGGACTCTTTTGGCTCCGCCCATGCCACCCAGCCAATTGGCCTCAAGAGCAGGAGGAGTGGGGGCAGGGGTGTTGAGAGGCTTGTGGGAAGCCGGTCCTGGCAGTTGGGCTCTGAGGGAATTCCTGAAGAGCTCGGTGTCGTGCAGCGTGTGTTCTAAAAATAAAGTTCATTTCTGCTTGTTAAGTGGCTCGTGAATTGTGCCCAGCCAGACTGCTCATCAAACTATTAAAATGTACTTTTTAAAGCAAAAAGAGGGAATTGGGAAGGGGTGTATATTCCCCGTAAGGGCCACCAAATGCCGCAGTCTGGCCGGGCACAATTCACGAGCCACTTATCAAGCAGAAACTAACTTTATTTTTAGAACACACGCTGCACCACACGAGCTCTTCAGGAATTCCCTCAGAGCCCAACTGCCAGGACCGGCTTCCCACAAGCCTCTCAACACCCCTGCCCCCACTCCTCCTGCTCTTGAGGCCAATTGGCTGGGTCGCATGGGCGGAGCCAAAAGAGTCCCCCAATGAGCAGCTCCGTGGTCTGAAAGGGTGGGGAAACAGCCCAGTGAGCATCACCCCAGAGGAGCCAATCAGCTGGCAGCTGGAAGTTTGCCGGGGCTCCTTCGGCTGTGGCTCTCAACAAGCCACATCTATGTTTATAGCAGCAAAATTCACAATAGCTAAACTGTGGGGCCAACCTAGATGCTCTTCAGTGGATGAATGGATAAAAAAAAATGTGGCATATATACATAATGGAATTTTACTCAACATTAAAAGAGAATAAAATCATGGCATTTGCGGGTAAATGGATAGAGCTGAGAAGATAATGCTAAGTGAATTTAGCCAATCCCAGAAAAACAAATGCCGAATTATTTATCTGATATAAGGAGACTGACTTGTAGTGGGGTAGGGAGGGGGAATATGGGAGAAATAGATGAATTCTAGATGGGAAGAGGGGTGGGAGGGAAAGGGAGGGGGCAGGGGATTAGCAAGGATGGTAGAAGGTAATAGACATCATTATCCAAAGTACATGTATGAAGACTCAAATTGGGTGACAACATACTTTATATACAAAGATATGAAAAATTGTGTGGTATATGTGTAATAAGAATTATAATGCAAAGTACGTGTATAAAGGCATGAATTGGCATGAACATACTCTATAAATAAAGATATGAAAAATTGTACTCTGTAATAAGAATTGTAATGCACTTCGCTATCACGTATTAAAAAAATAAAATCAGTAAAACTAAAAAAAATTAATTAAAAAATGCTGAAGCAAAAAAATAACTTATTTGTTCAAAAGCATATTAGTCTATCTGTGAGTGATTTAAAACAATGGGCTTTTTTGCATAAAATTCTCAAAAGTAATCCGAATTATATACAATCAAGCTAGATATTTTTCCATATATTCTTCCATCCATTAAATGTTAAAGCTCTGATGCATACATCTTTAATCAGAGATTTCATCCACATGATGATGATATGCAAGGCTTCTCAACCTTGGCACTGACAACTGAGCTTTGTTGTTGGGCCACCTTGTACATTGTAGGACACACAGCAGCATCCCTGACCCCTCCTATCAGGAATCATTAGGAGTTTCCCTTTCTGCAGTTGTGACAATGAATCCTGGGTGGGGGATGCACCCCGCTATTTGAGAAGCACTTACCTAATGACATTTTGACCACTTAAGTGAGATATTCCAAGATCTGGATGTTACAGTTAAGGGGACTTTATAAATCTCAGACACTGAATTTAAAGAGAATAACAATATGCTTTTTTAGTTGTCTGCTGTGATTTAACCTAATTTGAGTAAAATTTAAAATTTACCAGAGGGTGTGTTGAAGAGTGAATCTTTTATCACAAAAATAAAAACCATCTCATAAATTTTACAGAAAGTTTCACTCATTCCTTTGTGTTCCCATGGTTGTTGGGGGTGGGGGGGGGAGTGAACACAAGTCAGAAGGCAAAAGCATAAAATGCTGTTGCCAACAAAAATCTCTCTATAATTAGCATATTTAGTTGGTTATAATGAGTACGTACACACACACATACACACACAAGATTAATGGAGTCAACAGTATATGCATTAAGAATGTCCTCCTTGGAGAAAAACATCATTAAGTGTGAACAAAGGGACTTCTGCCAAGATTACTTAAAGTCCTTCTATGGCAATGGGATTCAATCTGGATTCTCTGCTTTAATTGCTGCCAATCTCTCTTTTTGAAAACCACTGTATTCCCTCATTCCTAAGGTAGAGTAATACACTTTAGATAACAAGCCCTTCAGAGATTGCCTTCTATAAGAACCCCTGCCTCATGAAGGAATCAGGCCTTCAGGAGACGCTGATGTCACAAAGCTGGGCTAGAATAGACAAATATTAGAAAGAAGCTCCCTCATAAACATTTTGCTCAATTACAAATCAAATTCACTCACTCTTCATAATCTAAAGAGCCAGTCCTCATCTATCCAGAAAACTTTTAGTTTATCCTAATAGTATTTATTTAGAGGGACTTTCCAATATCTTCATCTTAGCTGTTTGTCTTCCTTCCTTCTTCCTAAACCCTGCACTCTTCTTTTTCTAATTTTTCCCCCCTCAGACAATTGAGACACACGGAAAATAAAAGCAGGAATGACTCAAACATTTCGTACAATGTTCTTCCCAAGTTCCAAGCTCGGGACCAGATGCTAGGATAAAGGTCATGACTCAATCATGAGGTTCGCCCTTGACAAGCCTGCAAGATAATGGTGTCCATACAGCACAAAGTCAAGGAATCTTAAATAAGACTCCAGAGGCCACCTTAGGAAAACCTTCCCCCAATTCTTCCAGGTAAAGTGATCACCACTTCCTCCTCTGAAGGCCAATACTCAAATTATCTGGCAGCTTATTGCATGTGGGCTAAGGTATATGGGCTCTGGACTCCAACTACCTGTTCGCGTCACCATTTACTATGTGAGCGGCTTGGCAAGTTATCCCACTGTAGGCAGGGTTCCACATCTCCTGTAATTAGTCACTTTAAAACTGCTACCCTACAACCACTTTGTCCTACATCAATAGCAATGGCTAATATAAAATGAGGATACTAGTCATAACAACTCTCATGAGATTACTGCAAGGTTCAAACTAGTGAACGCAAGCATAACACTTAGAACATACCAAGGACACAGTGAACACAGTTTGTTATTGTGACTAATTTACATAATCCTTTTCCCTCAAATTTGAATTTGATTGCAAAAATTCTCATTCTCGCAAGTTTACCGCATTCTAATTCCAACAGCCAAAATGGAGCAGGGCCTGTAGTAGTTACTTAATAAATGTCTTGATGAAGCAATAAATGAATAAATACATCAAGTAGGACTGGCATGGACTGGAGATCACAGCACAGCGAACCAGGAGCTCAAGAGATGTTTGTTTGTTTTTAAAACAAAGATGGACCATAAGAAGGGCAAGTATCAAGTGTTCAGAAGGGAATAGGGGGAGCTTTTAAACTGTGAGGGCCTTATGGAAAGAAAGGGAAGAGATTCAAGGCTGGCCAGGATATCCAGCTCTATACAAATGACTTGTGTGCTAAAGAAAAGACATCCCTGTGGGTCAAAGCAGTTCTTCAGGAGCCTCTACTAACGAGAGGAAATACAGGTTAGAGTTTAGCTTCTACTTGCCAAGGATCAGGAGACATGGGCAGTGTACAGCCTATGTCACCATTTGAAACAGACCCGAGGTGGCTTTCTCAGAGCAACAGAGGATTTCATTTTTTAGTCAGGTGCTCAGGACCTGGGTTTACCTGGTTAAGTGGTTACCAACAACAAATGCCCTTCTCACCACTCCAAAGCAGCTACTCTCATTTGCTTCCTTCCATCCAGACCTCAAGCAAATACATCACAGGGTTTGAACCTCACCATTGCTGTTCTATTTGACCTTGGGCAAGTTTAGCCTCTGTGCACTTTACCTTCCCCATTTGAAAAGTATTGAGGACATCTGCCTCACTGCCACTGTGAGAAGGTTGAATAATTGTGTGCGAGTCCCTCAGTACAATGCCAAGCCCCAGGCAATACCCAATAAGGGACCCCAGGTGCCATTCACCATGCTGAGTGACACCTACACTTCCCATATGAAGCACATTAGGTCCCTGGAGGGTAGGAATTATATATATTTTCACTTTAAGTAGTACAAGAAGCTGGCCCTACCTTTTCAGCTAATAAAATCCTAATATAGCATTTTGAGAAATAAACCAAGAAAAAGCATTTTGATTTTTATGTCTTTGAGGAACCCCTGAAGATGGTTGAAATTTATCTTCTCCAATTGACAAATGGAGACACGGGCTCAGAAACAGGGAAGAACTGGCTGGAGGGTATAAAGGAACAGTCGCAGAGTTGACTGAGGCAGATATGGGGTTTGAGGGCTCTGAAGCCTATAAAGGTTAAAAAAAAAAAAAGAACTCAATGTTACACAGAACTAGGCACTTTGGAAGAAACCTGTGCAAGTGGTAGGACTTTCTGAGGCTTAATTCTGTGTTAACTTGACCAGGCCATGAGATGTCCAGATAGCTGATTATTTCTGGGTGTGGCTGTGAGAATGTTTCCAGAAGAAGTCAGCATCTGAGTTGATGGATTTAGTAAAGTCAACTGCCCTTCCCACCCCAAATGGGCACCATCCACTCCACTGAGCACCTGTGTAAGACAGGTGAAGGAAGACTGGATTGGTTCTCCTTCTGCCCAACGCCATGAGATCAGACATTGATCATCTTATACCCCTGGAGCCTCTGGTCCCCCAAGGTTTTCAAGGTCAGGCTGGAAGCTACATCGAGCAGAGTCTGGCTTTCAAACTATGCCGAGGACTTTCCTGGGTCTCCAACTTTCAGACTGCAGAGAGCAAGCGTAACCTCTACAAGTGTGTGAGCCAATTCCTTATGATAATTCTCCCTCTAACTCTCTCCATAAAGCTCCTATTGGTTCTGTTTCTCTGGAAATTCCTACCCAACACAGTCTTGAAGCTACTTTAAATTTTATTCACTGCAAGACATTTCTTCCTCTGGCTGAGGTTAGAATTTATTACATTCAACACGATTTTTATAGAGTGTGTGATGACCTGTGCTAAGCAATACTTAGATCAGTATTTGTTGAAGATGGGATGATAGAGTTCTCGAAGTACTGTCCCATCTTCCCCAACAATAGGTATGATGGCTACTCTATGTGTCAACTTGGCTAGATTATACTACCCAAATATTTAATCAAATACTGATCTAAGTATTGCTCTGTTAAGTATTTTGTCTACATAGTTAACATCTACAATTAGCCGATTACATTCAACAATGCAGGTAGGCCTCAGCTAATCCATTGAAGACCTTGTAAGCAAGAACTCAGGCTTCCCCAAAAAGAAATTCTGCTTCCACATTCCAACACCAACTCCTGCCTTAGTTTCCAGCCTGTTGTCCTGCTTTGTATACAGGTTTCAGATTTGCCATCTCTACAATCACATACCAATTCCTTAAAATCTGTTTATATGTAAGTAGAAATATTTTCATCTTTATAAGTATGCAATTTGCACATAGATTTTACATAAATATGTGGACAGAGAATTCCCCCTTATGTGCAGTTTCTCTTTCCACAGTTTCAGTTACCCACAGTTAACTGAGATCCAAAAACTTCATGAATTGTTTATTTTTGGAATTTTTAATTTTTACATTGGTGCCATCCTGAATATTGTGATGAAATAATAAGAATAAGAATAAGAATACTGGCAGTTTGTGCCAAAGAGAAGCTAAAGAGAGTTTCCTTTAACTACCGGTTCACCATCACAAGAGTACAGCATAAGATACTTAGAGAAATAGACCATATTTATGGAACTTTTATTAGTGTATTGTTCCCATTTTATTAAAGATTAGGCACAAAAAGAGATTAAGGATTAAGTTAAACTTTATCATAGGTAAGTATACATAAGACAAAACATAGCATATTTAGATTTTGGTACTATCTGCAACTTAGGGCATCTATGGGTGTCTTAGAATGCATAAGGGGGCATCAGTGTACACATTTCGTATTGGTTCTACTTCCCAGAGAATCCTGACACACTGAGCCCACACTGAGCCGGCTCCTTCTCTGGGGACTAGAAGTGGTCTGCTCTTGTATGTGCTTTATTGTACCATATTGTTTTAAAGAATTCAAGCCAACATTTAAAAACTCATTAAGTTTCAAACTAGATTTTTCCAGTTTCCTTTGAAGATACTGGAGCACGTGAAAACACTTTGGGGGCGAGTTTGGATGCTGTTCCTTTCAGAAGGTGTTCACCTGACCATCCTCACCCCTACTACAGCCTCTTATCCCAACAGCCTTCTCTTTTCATTAAAGTTACTTGCTTGAACACTACCATCCTTCCTTTTTTTTTTTTTTTTGGCAAAAATCAAAGGCTGCATTTCAATTCCTCTTACAGGCCAAGAGACAAGCAAGATTAGTTGCATGGAGCTGCTGGCCTGTGGGCTAAACTCAAGACTCCAGGAAGGACAAACCCAGTTCCCTTCTATCTTTGTTCTCTTCACATCCCAGCAGGAGCTCAATGAGGACTTGACAGACTTGCTATTCCCTCTCTCCAGCCCCTTCATTAGTCATTAGCAGAGTCAAACAGAATATGCTCAAGAAAAAAAAAAAAAAAAAAAAAAAACTATCCATTTTTCTAATCACTGGCAGTTCCTGCAACAGATTCAATGGGAGCATGAATTAACAAAAAAAAAAAAAAAAATCTTGGCTAAGAGGGCAATTAGGGATTATGTGGGGTTTTCAGTTTTAAATTCCTTCCAGCTAACCAACATGTAGATGGTGCTAAAAATCCGTCATTAACACAAAGTGCTTTTAACATCAACATTCTGGTAGAGAGGAATGACGATAATGCATTATCCATATGATTATGAAACCACCTGAAAATAATAGAAACCATGATCAAGCATATAGATCAGAGAAAGAAAACAGGTTTTCATACTGTGACAGCTACATTCTGGGCAATAGGCTCTAACGGGGCATTATTTACACATTCCCTTTCTGGTTTGGCAATTGTAGTACATAGCAATGGAATCTTGAATTTACTATCATGGTCATTACAAGACTATACATGCCTGTATGCAAATTAGATAAAGGTATGTTCTCTAGAGTTGGTACAAGGAGAGTCAGTACAATGTACCCGTTCATAGGGAAGAAAAGTCCCAGGGACAATTGGCTCGGCCAGTGGACAGTACCACTATGCCAGGGTGCCTTCTGAATCTGGGCTATCAAACAAAACTCTTGACTACTTCTATAATGACCATCATCTTTCTGATATCCTTACTATACTGAATTATAATTACCAGCTAAGGCACCCAACTACCCAGTGGCATCACATGCTCCTTGAGGGCAAAGACTTTCTACTCACTACCACTGGGCCAGCTACCTATGAGGCATCTGATAATATTTGCTAAAATGAATTTTACTTGTGTTTACCAGTCTGTCCTAAATTACGTGTAGCCCCGACTAAAAGAACATGCCACAAATACCACAGGAAATGGGCAAAATTGAGTGAAACAGAAGTTGAAAGAAAAGAATCTTCAGTCAACTAATCTTGTGAAATTGCCCAAGATGTTAAGGAGGCTCATTCCTGGGATGTTACTCCTCATTCCTGCAGCAGGAGGCTGACCACTGAAAAAAGGGGAAAATCTCTCACGTGGGGATGCCCGACATTGCATTGAAGAGGAACAGGAAGGAATGTGACAAAATATTCTGACCACCCTGAGATGCAATCCCAGCTAAAAGGTCATCTCCCTCTCCCAGGTTGTTGGGACTCACTGCAAGACACCAGCAAGGATCCAATTCTACAACAGCCTAGACAGACAGGGCAGATGAGGTAGAGGCAAAGAGCAAGAATGGCAGCCTTTACAAGGTATGGCCTGCAAATGAACGTGGCTGGTTACATAGAACTACTTGAATCACCAACAGCATCCCATTTTTTCCCCATGAGAGACACCTCCAGGGGAGTCAAAAATCACAAAAGATTGGTGATGTCCAGGGAATAGGAGCAAAAGTCTTTGAAAATGCACAAGGCCAAGTATGAACTGGTTCCTGCTTATCTCCCTCATCCTATATTACTCACTCTCCCCTAGCCTACTGGCCCCTTCCTGTAAGTCAACCACACTTAAGAACTTATTACCAGCTGCTTTGCTCTCAAATGCCATTGCCCAAGATCTTTTCCTCTTTTCGGGTGGTGGGGTGGGGATGGTAGGGTCAGTACTGGAGATTGAAGCCAGGGCCGCATGCACACTCAGCATGTACCCTCTCACTAAGCTACACCCTTTTCCCACCCTTTAACCTTCACCCCCTAGAGACACTTTTCTGACTATTCAGTCTGTTCTATTTCCCCCATTTTCTTTTTTGTTTTCTTTGGGGTTTGTTTTTGGTTTGGGTGGTGCTGGGTCGGAATTCAAGGATTTGTACATGCCAAGCACATGCTATAGCATGAGTTATATCCCCAGGCCCTCACATTACCCGGTTTTGTATTCTACTTAATATTTCATTTTCAACAACTAAAATTATCTTGATTTTTTGATTTGTTAATTTCTTCATTATTATTTTATCTGTTAGGTTCCAAGCAAGAAATAGATTATTAAAAAAAAAAAATCAGGAGATTTGAAAATCACTTTACGAGGAGGCTATTTACAAAAATGAGGGCGAGTGTGGAGAACCTATAGGTATGGAGCAGTGCCCAGGGCCTAGGAGCTATGAGGCCACTGTCACCCTGGGCCTGGAGGGGAAAGGGAAGGAGCAGACACTGGCATAAAAGAAAGGGGTTTTGTATTGCAAAGACCACCTGGCAGGACCTGTGATCTTCAAATCCTGATTCACTCAATCATAAGAGACCCCAAAGAAGCTAAAGAATAAATGGGCCAAATTTCATCCTCCCTTGCCTCTGGGCTCCAGCAATAGCTTCAAAGTTGCCAAACCCAAGAAAACAGAGGGCCAGGAATTTGTTGATGAAAGTCTGACCTCAGCAATTTTTTCTATCAAGTATCAGATAGTAAATATTTCAGGCCTGATGAGCAGGGGGTCTTTTTCTCAGTAACTTAGTTCTGTTTTGGGGCAGAAAGCAACCATAAAACCTGGTTATCAAATATGTGTAGCTCAGTGCCAGTAAGACTACTAAAATTTCAGTTTATAAACCCAAATTTGAGTTTCATTTAATTTTCAGATGTCATGAAATATCCTTTTGATTTTTTAAAAATCCTTTTAAAACTACAAAGCTTATTCGAGCTTGTGATCATATTAAATCAGGCACTGAGCCAGATGTGGCCCATGGGTGGTAGCTTCTAACCCCCTGATCTAGGCCTACATTCAGGTCAGCCTCCTAAGGCCAAGATGAGGACTGAAGAGTATAGTAGTTGGTTCTAAAATACCAAAGAGAAAATGTCCAGACCTCTATCTTCCCACGCCAAATCATAAATACCAGGAAAACAGTAACTTGCTATATTTCCAGCACATTGTGTAGGGCCTAGAATATACTAACCACTCAATAAAAATTTGCTGCATGACTCATTGCATGAGGTTTCTGTTGATTATTTCACTGTATGGTCAAAGTAATTGTAACTATCAAGAGTCTTAAAGCCTCACTCAATCCCATTCCCTGAAAATACTCCTGGGGCAGTATCCCTTAGCATTTCAGCTTTTATTATAGAATCAAACAGATCATGCAGTGGATGTGGTGTGCTCAAATGATGTAAGGTTGGTGGGGAAAGAGTTTCCTTAATATATTGCCCATCAGAGCCCCAAGGCAATCATCCAAAGTCTTCTTTCAGTAGGAAATGATATAAAGGGAGAAAAAGAATATTTTCCTTTGCCTGTAGCTGGAGGCAGCTCTGGGACTAAGCCTGAGGGACTCTCTATGCTGGGCTATCGATTCAGCTTCTAATCAAAATGGATAAATGCACCCACTCAGGCTGCAGCTAGACAAAGAATGATGGACACAGGAGGGGAGTTCCTGAATAAGTTCAGGCCTTTCTGCTTTTACTACAGGAGCAACCTTGAGTCCTGAGCATGTGGATGCTTCCTGGTGCTAGGTAAAGAATACTGCTATTGAACAACACCCTTTGGCCACCCAGGGCAAACCCTAAATTTGTAGCAATATGAACAGGTTTTACAGAAACTCCCTGTTAAACAGGAATATGTCTGAATGCAAAAGAGGGGGAAAAAAAACATGTCTACCTCATACCATTATTAAACACTAAGGGTTTTAAGTACTAATAATAATACAATAATAGCAGTTTCATACCACTTGAGCATCATGCAGTGTTCTAGAGACATATGCATATAGGTAAACTCACATTTCATCCATCAAAATTATGAGGTAGGAACTATTATTATGACCATTTGACTGGTTGGAAAACTGAGGCAAAGACTATTCAGCAACCTTCTAAGATTATTCAGCTAAGAAGTGAGTGACAAGCAGGTATCTGAGACCAGGCAATCTGGCTCCTAGCAACTTCACTCTTCTACCCCTTTCTACACTAAATAATAAGTCCACTCAAATTTCTGTTCAAGATATGTTTGTAGTACAGGGCGACAATAACAGTCATAGACTCAAGATCCAACACAACATGTAAACAGCACTAGGCTGAGAGATCACACCATGCATCACTCTCACAGCAGGACCTTCATAAATGCTTGCCAAATGGCATTCAGCTATTTCAGTGTCTACTTTGCATCCTAAAGGATGTGAGGTACCTCTGGGAACACAAGCCAAATGTGACAAGGGCCCGATTATAAGAGCAATACACGTGAAACAAGTGGAAAATATAAGACTCAAGAAAAATCAACAAATGCCAAGTACTATACTGATTTCTTTTGTGCAGAATTAATCCTCCTTTATACAAGGCGAGTGTCAAAGAACTTTTCATTCGTAAAAAAGTTTTAAAACGGGGCTGGGATTGTGGCTCAGTGGTAGAGCGCCCTCCTAGCACGAGCGGGACCCGGGTTTGATCCTCAGCACCACATAAAAATAAAGGCATTGCGTTGTGTCCATCTACACCTAAAAAAATAATTTTTTTTAAAACTTCACTGTACTTCAGAAGTATGTATGATGATTATGTCAACCAAGTGGTTTATTCTTAATGTAAAAACCCAGAAGTTTGAATAAAATGGTTCCCACGTAGGATAGCCAAGTTATACACAATTAATCTATATAGTTACTTATAAAATGTTCAAGTATGCATGTTAATTAAACTCAATGATTTGGGGATATGCTGCTAGCCAATAGGAAAAAAAAGAAATTGAAACCAACATGTTGGAGATATATATATCAAAATGAATGAACAACTGCCATTATTCTGTAGTAATACAAAAGTTAATTCAACTCAAATTTAACTGTACCTTAATTCTTCTAAGAGTTAGAAGTGTTTGAGGAAACTGAAGGAGAGGGTTTTAAATGAGGGAACTCTCAGAACTGGCAGGTGGGGATGATACATAGGACTGCTAATGGAAATTGTTTCCTTAGAATGCAGAGAGCAACAGGTATTTCATCTTGGGTTCATCTATTCCTTGTAACTCAAGAAGACTTCATGTTTACACATTGTAGACCCTGGCTATTTTTGTAGTTCCATGCAGACGACTGTACCAGTAAACCTCTAAGAGCCTCCTTCCAACAGCCTTCAAGTTTGTTTATAAATATATACATAAGTGGATTTGTTATAGAAATTGGCACAAGCAATTGTGATGGCCAAGACATTCCACAATCTGCTGTCAGTAAGAGAGAACCAGAAAAGCTGGTGGTGTAATTCAGTCCAAGTACAAAGGCCTAAGAATTAGAGAACTGCTGGGGGAGGGGGGCAATGGTGTTAGTCTTGTTCTAAATGTGAAATTGAGTGAAAACCAGGAGCCCATGTTGGAAGGGAGAAGCTGGATACCCCAGTTCAAGCAGGGGCTGGGATTGTGGCTGGGATTGGCTCCCACCAAGCCTCACCTCTTATAGGTTCCATACAACCACTCTGGGGACCAAGTATCCAGCTTCCCTCTACCCTTTTTGTTCTACTTAGGTCCTCTGTGGGCTAGATGGTGCCCACCCACATTGGAGAGGGCCATCTGTTTTACTTAATTCCTCAGTTTATATGCCAATCTATTCTGGAAGTATCCTCGTAGACACATCACTAATGTTTCATCAACTATATAGATATCTTTTAGCCTAGTTAAGTTGACACATAATTAGCCATTATAACTGTACCCCTTACTTGGGTATCTATGTGCATCTTCTTAAGCAATAGCTTATCTCCTAATAAAGACAATAACAAGATCGTATTTCTTCCTGATACAACCACTTTGTGTACAACCATAAATGCAAGTAATCAACTCCTCAGAAGTGAGTCCTTGAGTGATGTTTACTCATGCCCTGATGGTTCATAACTTATAATGTAAAATAATATGCTCCTCAAATTTTGATGGGCTATGTACCAACAGGCCAATTTTACATTAAAAATACTGAAGTTTAAAAAAAATGAGTATAGTACCCCTAACCTACCAAATACAGCAAAGCAATCCAAGATACTACAAAGTGGTGGTGGTTACCCTCATGATCACGTGGCTGACTGGGAGCTGCAGGTAGCTGCACTGCCCGACATCAAGAAAGTATTGTATTGCACATCACTAGCCTGGGGAAAAAAATCAAAATTCAAAGTACTTTTTCTACTGAATAAATATCACTTTCACACCATTGTTAAGAAAAAAAATCCTAAATCTATTAATGGGTGCTATGGCTCAAATATATTTGTGTGATTCAAAGTTTCATGCATTGGAGGCTTGGTTCCCAGAGTGGTTGTATGGAACCTATAAGAGGTGAGGCTTGGTGGGAGCCAATTAGGTCATTTGGGAACATGTCTTCCAGAAGGGATTATGACAACCTAGTTGTTCTCTGGCTTCCCGTTAGTGGATGTGATGCTCGTGCCATCATCCTGAACCCATGGGGCCACCAGATCTTAGACTTTGAACCTTCAGAGCTAAATAAGTCAAATGTCACATCTGGGAAAAGAAGACTGAAAACATTTGTCTAATATATGTATATATCAACATAAAAGTGTTCATAACAAAATCAGGAGAAAATCCTCATGAAAATTATAGTCCTCATTTCTGTAAGCGATTGTGTGGTTGTAGCAGGTATCTATAACCACTATCACTACTCATTCTGAATTCCCTATGCCTTCAGCAAGAATGTCAGCTGGTCAAGGTTCATTGCCTGGTGGAGTGACCCAGACCTTCTGCAGAGTCTAAGGTACAAGTACTCTTGCCTAGATTGGGTGGTGGTGGTTTTCTATTGACCTTAATCACAAGACATGGTAATACTAAGTGATGCCCACAGAGATCTCCTGTATTCCAGATAAAAGTTTCTTCACAACCACTAAAGAGTTATCCAGTCTCCTGTTGGTAGTCCAGATCAATCATCAAAGGCCAACTCTCACTTTTGGCCTGCCGATTCAGATATGCACAAGGAGCCCAAAGAGGCTCAGTGGCAGTTTTAACTGTCACTTCAATGGAGCCACTGTTATGTCTCCTGATGGAGGATTTCTTCCCTCTAGAACTAATACCTCCAGATCAGCAGACCACAAAGACGCAGGGACAGAAAGCAAACATTTAGCGGTTATAGGAAGCAGTTCTCTCGAGTCCAGAAGATTCCTAAGTTTTGAATCCTACGTATGCGAGAAACAATACTACATCCTAGACACTGATTCAGAGGTTGCTATGTATGAATGAAAACGTCCCTTCCCAAATTTATACTGGGGATTCCTCCAGTGCTACCTCTCTTCTGCCCATTCTTCTTTTTGTGTCCTATCTCGTCTACCTCTCCCAGAATCATCTGGTTCATTGAGGATACAGTTGGATTTAGTCCTTTAATATTCTTACAGACCTTTCCCTAGACACTTTCCTCACTAAACAAAGTTTCCTCACCAAGAAGAATTTTAGTACCACTACTAAAATGATTTTGTTCATCCCCACAAATATCATAAACATTTTCAATATTCTAAAAAAATTATGTTGAATGTAATATTAAACCAAATGTAAATCTGTTTCATTATAAGTGACAAAAGTCGTTATTATATTTAAAATATGTATTTCTTTTTAACACGACAGGCTCAGCTTATTTATAAGAAAAATGATGTTCCATATTAACAGGAATTACTTATACAAGTGAATTTTGCAAAACTGGTATAATTATTTCTTGTTTGGGAGAGAAGCTTGCTGCTGCTAAGCTCAGACCTGAATTCCACAAGCTTCCTTCTGTGGGAGAATTCTCTGGATTTCCTGAAATAGCAGCCTCTCTGCCCTGGCTCTCCTGAGCTTCTGAGGACAATGGCTCCTTTAAAGCCCTGAGTCTGTGTTTAACTCCTCTCCACCAACCATTCACTCAGAAGAATGACGCTTCGAGTGACTTTTTAAATGTACAATGCTGTTGTAAAGACACCACATACATCCTTAGAGTAGAAGATGGCTTCTCACCCAAAGTAGCACATCCTCCTCCTCATTGGGCTCTGTGGGTTTCTGTTCATCTGGCTAAAGACAGCAACACATTTAAAAGGTTCAAGTTCTGCACTGGTGTTACAGAAATCATGACAAATTCTGACTCACAAGAAATAACAGAATATTCTTACAGAGGAACATAGATATATGTGTATTTTTTCCACCCAAATAATAGTGTCCTTCTGCCATTAGTTTGTAGAGCTTTGTTTTGGCTAAGTATTTACAACAGATGACTAATCTTCAGTTAATTATAATACAGTGATCTTATTTTCAGAAGCACATGGCACCTCATGCAAATAAACAAGAATTAGCAGAAGTCACCAAGTTTCATGTGTTCCCACTGACATAGCTGGAGTACAAGGGGAAAATTCAACATGGAGGCCATAATCATGGTGACACAGCTAGGTCCTGGTGCAGAGTGGAATATATATGAAATAACTATACCATCCCCACACATGGTCTTAACAATATATTCCTAACCATAAATACAAAATAGAATATGACCATGAATTCACTCCAGTATGCGATCTGAGATGTAAAAATGGCCTATTTCCAATTCCCAAGGGAAAGCCAGCATCTGACACATATTAGATATTTTATCACAGAGACTCAAAACAAAATCTGACAACTGACTTCATGTATACAATTTCCTAGGAGTTCTGAGATCTGGTATAGGAAATTTTTCTTTTTAGAATGGGAAACACAGTTCAACTAAGAAGAGAAACCAATTTGTTAACAGGTCTGAGTCTTGATTATCAATTAAACAGACTCTAAAAACATCTAAATAAGACGCTAAACATATCTATGCAGATGGTCTCATTCAGTCCTCAGAAGTCTCAAGAGAAAACTAGAGCCCATTCAGGGAAATTTCATCTCCTACAAAGTGACAGAGACATGACATTGAATGTAACTGATCTTTTTAAAAAGAGTAACACTGATATTTGTATGAGAAATAATTTAAGAATATTGAGTTAGGATGGTGGTGAACTGTAACAGGGATATTGCAAATTGGGCTTTTGAAATAAATATACAAATCCTGCAGTTTTTTTTTTATTGGCAAAAATCCACAGAATTCTTGACTTATGTAAGTAAAAAATACTTTGTGAAATGCAATCATTCCAAAGCAAGATTGCCATTGACCTCAGTGGAGCTTCTAAAAGAGAAGCTTCTAAAATTGAAATATCTCTAGGGAAGTTTCCAGTAGGATTTTAACACTAACGGAAAGATCACAACGCCTTTAAAAATTCTCCCCAATTCAATCACCAACTCACCAACACAACGTCCAGTATCACTTTTTTTGGTCAGAGGTCAGTCATGGAGGACACTGAGGCTTCTAATTGTTCTTAAGATTTTCTCTCTATTACACTAAAATTTTTCAACTTAAATCTATACCAAAAATTTTTCCAAATGGTGAGACTTATGCTTTCAAATATAAAACTTTATTGGCAAAATGAAAAGAGGATTTCTGTAAATATGTGAATTAAAATACATTTCTCCTAAATGCCTTGTTTATGTGTAAAATATGAACTACTATTTTTTTCTTTTTTACAGTAATGAATGTTTTCCTCAGAGTTTTATGTCTGTGAAGCTGGCCCTGTGGGACAAGAAGAGTTTGGCCAGGCTGTTCATGGCTTTCTCCAGAATGAGTACTACGGCTTCCCTGGATGCGCAGTGTTCTCCTAGACTGGAGTTGGAAAGGGGGCTGGCACAGGATCACAGAGTTTGGTTTTTTTGGTGCTACCTCCAAGGAACACACAGCTCAATAAAGCAAGAAGCATTAGCTCTTTCCTATTCTCCAAATCTTCATGTTTGGTTTTCTTTCCCTTTTAGCCATGTTGGATTGGCTGACCCAAAGTCAGAATAGAGAGTTTTCTTAGAATAACCTTAGCAGGACTTTTGGGGAGTGAGGGTGAATGCACAAGAAAATAAAACTTCCAAATCAATGAAGAATGATTTTTTTCCAAACATTATCAACTTTATACCCAGATAAGTCCCAAATAGATTGAAGAATTAATATATACCTGATAGACCACAATAATTAGCTTATCTGAGAAAAAAAAAATTCTATGGAAAAGGGATAGGAAGACAAGAACCTTATATTTAGTAGAGTAAAATAACTCAATTTTTGCATTCTTAAAGTATAACTACAATAAAATCCACTTATACAAATTTTCTATTATTAGATCTGAAAATACAGAACAAAGCAAACCTTAAAAAATGTTTAATATCCAAAATGCCAAAAAGATAACCACATTGGTATTTTTATTATATCCTATTTTATCTTACATAGGATGTCATACATGGTATTTTATGCTATAACACATAGAATACCAAATATGATGTTCTGTGCAATATAAATGTGGTTTTATGCCAATTAAGTCTTGTTGTTTACCTTGGACACAGTGAATCACACAGTCCTGGATGCATGATCCAGTCAGAGCCACAAAGGAAATAGGTTTGTTGCCATGTTTGGCAGCCATCTGAGACCATGAAGGAAGATACTGTGTGAGAATGGAATAAATACACAGAGAACGGAGCCAAGAGAGAAAGAGAAACCAAATCCTAATTTGAGCCCTATCATCAACTGAGCATAAAGTCAGCCCTACTGGTATTGTTGGGTATTCTATCACTTGCAATTGAAAGATACCCAATGAATCTCTGGTTAGAGGACTCAAAAAAAATCTCCATGAAGTTAGGTTTCCAATAATCCACATCTCTGGTTTTTCAGTAGTTTCCATTTTCTTAGATTAAACCTATCAGAGCCCCTTTCAGGAGCCATGCAATTACACATCTATAAGTCTATTAGAATAAAATATACCTGAAGAAAAATCATGAGGAAAGATAAATGGATGGTAGACTATCAAACCAGAGCCATATCACATAAAATTTTAACCAAGTTTGGGGAAGATGCTGTAATTCCTGTTGTAGTTTAGGATTTAGCCTATTTCCGTGAGAATGTACAACTGTTTAGACTTGACATCTCAACAGAACCTGGCATCTTCCAAAGTTCACTTCATATTCCCATTCTGGAAACTCCTAGACCATAGCTATGACTAGAGGAGTTCAAAATGACAACTATATTTCTGCTAAAGGAATCAAAGAAACCAGCCCTAGTAAAACTATGTTATTGCACCCCTTCTATTACCAGCTAGATCTTAATCATTGTCTTGAAGGATGAGCAATTACACACTACAGGTATAACATCAGTCAATCAGTAACTTGAATGTATTGACTTCCTATTATGTGCCTGGCATTATAAAATGCTCTGAATTACAATGCATATTAACACCTTATTAAAATGTCTAAGTTATCTTTGTAACATCTCAAATTTGTAGGAAATATCACACAGGCCTCTCTACTATATCCATCAACCACAAGATCACGTTTGACACCATCCATGGGCATTAGTTTACAAAGGTAGCAATCAGACCTCATAACTAGAGTGGGGGGGGGGGCAAAAAATTATCTCAATGACAGAGTTTTGTAATTGTGTCAGTTTTATTATTGGGTGTGTGTGCAGAAGACGAAGATATTAATTGCCAAGAGAAGCTCAGTGCACAAAGACCACGATGAGCTGTTTTTGCTTTTGCAGATGTAAAATTAAACTTCAATATAATTTGTTCTCATTTATCTTGCTTTTTTGGCATACAAGAGATAGAGAACAGCAAAACAAAGAAAAAACAGCACTACTCCCCTGAGAAATTTTCAACAGCTGCTGAGACTGTGACCTGACACAAGAAGAGCCAAGTTCTAGAGCACAAAAGTGCCAAAGAAAAAGTAAAGGCCATTTCACAGAACTTAACGATCCTATGAAGATGAATTAAAGCATCAGAATTATCAGAATTAAAGGAAAGACAGTGTAAATGGAAGCAGTTGTTAAGCAGTTGCTCCCAAATAAATTGTACCTGCAGTGGACATATATTGACCGACGAGTTTGGCTGCTCAGCATCCAAATGCAGTCATCAGTTTTGGCAGAATTCTGCACCAGGTGCACCCCAACCCATCCAAGAAGCACTCATGGAATCCAAGCTACAGTCAGTGCACACTTTACTGTAACTTCTATTCTGGAGCAAAGGGGCACAAGACCATAAGTGAAACTTCCATAGATCCTACTACTGAATGCCAAGAGTTACCAGTTTCTAGTCTATTTTGAATCATCATCCTTCAGTCTGCTGTCCATCCTAGCATTTGCTCAGTATCCTTTCTCTAAACTCCCTTTTTATTTCCTAACTTGGACAGAAGAGAAATCTGTTGCTTACACCAAAGGCCGATGAAGTTTACAACTGCACCTCGGTGTTCGTCTCTTCTCCAAAATGCATATGGGCCTTTTAAAGGTATCTGGAAGCCACTTCTCAAAGTGGGACAATTTACATGTAAGCAACAAACACCAATCAAGATTAAGAGCATTTGCAGCTTATATGCCTAATATTCAAAGCTTGGTAGCTCCGAATACTAGCATTTCTTTATTAAAAAAAAAAAATATTCCTAAAACCATAAGCTAGACACATCACCTTGATCTGTGAATTAAAATTTTATAGTCACATGAAACCCCAAGTTCAAACCTTTCACCAACCCAAAGCCATTTCCTTTGAAAGGAGGAAAGGTGGCAAATGGGCAAAATTTAAAGAAATAAGAAAACAAGAAGAATTACTTTTAATACTTATTTGGCAAAAAAATAAAATACATGTCCTTAGTTTTTAGCATTCTATTCTATAATAACAAAAGTTTTATTTTTGTTCAATACAATTCTATAAAATTCATGTCATCAGTATCTTTATTTTGGTAACTTCCCAATCCATTCCTTTTTTGGGAATTAAACTTGTTTCTAACAATGTAACTATATAGTGAGACCATGACCCTGAGTGCTAGAAGATAGTTTTTAACAATAAACCATAATTATGTTTTGATGGGGAAAAATATAAAAAACTGAAAAACATATGTCAATCCGTTCTATTAGCAATGATACGAGCTGAAATTCCTGGTTTATCTACTCTCTCCTGAGCACACAGCTGGATACTTTAAATTCATTCTCATTCATTCCTCAATGACAACCTCAGTAGAGATCATTCTCTCATGGTACTGATAAGAAAACCAAAGAAGTCATTGAAAACCTAAGATTCTCCCAAAATGCTACATTATACAGCTATCCTTGCTTCAAGGAAACCAGGCCATGCCACCCAAATACCACTCTCCATCAGATGGCAAGATTCCCAGACCGCATTCAGAGTAATCAACTAGCAATTAAAGCTCTACAAATCCTTTCAAGTGATGTCATCACTTTCCAGAGAGTTTCAAAAGGATCTCAAACATTTTCCAAAAAGATACCACCAGTCTCAGACTGATGACATTTAGTCTGATTCATACCCTATTACCAAGGAGAAAGAAGATTATTTATGTAAAAATTCTATGAACTGAATTCATTACATTGTGCTAGCCGCCCTGGTAAGAATCAAACAGACTCCGCCTGAATTTTTGTGCCTTTGGTAATTCTAAACCAATAGAGAGTAAGCATCATCCAACATCCTTGAGACAACCAACTAGAAATGTAAGCTTCTGGATCACATTATTCTACCCAGGGAGATGCTGAGAAGTTGGAAATTTCTTTGATTTGGATCTATATTCCCGCTTGAATTCTTGGCCCACCCCATGGCTAAAATGTAAAGGACAAAAGGAATGCCAAAAATGGCAAATGAGTCACAGAATTTGACAACCCATCAATATAAATACTCAGACTTTGCATCACCAATATGTGATGATAATATTGACAATGTGCTGATAGGCTTTTGTATGCAAAAGCAAAGCTTTCAAAATTGTACTAAGCAGCCAGAGGCAGCCACGTTTGGAATTTCTAATTTTTTTAAAAAAATGTTTATTTATTTATTTAGTTGTAGTTGGATATAATACCTTTATTTATTTATATGTGGTGCGGAGGATTGAACCCTGGGCCCCGCACATGCTAGGCGAGCGCTCTACCACTGAGCCACAATCCCAGCCCTGAAATTCCTAATTTTTTAAAGAAGATTTCCCTTCAAGATGGTTTGGGTGAATTAGTTTATTCTTTCAGAACCATTGTGAGTGGGAGAGCTGTTGAGTCTTGGGGCTCTAGAATCACACTATCCAAGCACTAGCCTTATGTGACTACTGGGCATTGAAAGGTGCCTGGTTCAAATGGAGAAGTGCTCTTAGGATAAAAAGCCCACTGGATTTCAAGGGTAACAGAAAAATGAAGAAAATATAAAATGTATTGATTACATGTTGAAATGGTGACTTTGAGGAATATATTAGGTTGAATAAAATGTGTTCCTAAAGTATTTTGCTTTAAAAAAAAAAAACTTTAGTGAGGCCACTAGAAAAAAAAAATTAAATACATTTCATTTTCATTGAACAGTACTTTACTGCTTCAATTTGAATTTAGGATCTGTCCCTCACCAGCCAGGCTGTCACATAAGTTGTGTGGGTGTGCAGCAAACAAGGGCACCTGGCAGTGGTATAAGCAGGGGCCAAAATTCTTTCTGTACTCTGCCAGCCAAGCAATCACCAGAGTGCAAGCCATTTCCTAAGTTGCATACAGTAGCACATCGACACAGCAAGCAGTGCTGCTTAGAGCTGCCCAACTTGGGGCAAGATATTACCCTTTCTCATTTTACAGCTATAAAATGGGGAGACCCTATGGAGCTGCAAAGATTAAATGAGATACCTTTCATCTAAGGCCTGATTCAGCATCTAAGAGTAAATCTCAATACTTGTTATTCTTAACATAAATCATCAACAATTTTGAAGCTTCTACAGAAAGTCTTCAGAAACATTTTCATTTATAACATTATTTTCTTCAACTTTTTGGGTGCAGTGGCCAAAAGACCTGAGAAGAGGAAAAGTTTATTTTGCCTCACAGTTCAGTCCATGTTTGGCCAACACTATAGCTCTGGACTCAAGGACAGGCAGAACATCATGGCAGAGAGAGTAACAGAGGA
Organism: Marmota marmota marmota; assembly: GCF_001458135.2. Taxonomy (NCBI): domain Eukaryota; kingdom Metazoa; phylum Chordata; class Mammalia; order Rodentia; family Sciuridae; genus Marmota; species Marmota marmota. Next base: position 23,550,017 of record NW_026000241.1, read on the forward strand.
AAGCAACTCCAAACATAGTAACAAGAAACAGGTCTCAGCTCACCAGGCATAAAATATGAACCCCAAAGATGCACCACCCCCCAGCAATCCAGTTCCTCCAGCCACACCCTACCTGTCTGTAGTTACTGCCCAGTTCATCCATGAGTGGATTCATCCACAGATTAGGTCACGACTTTCATAATCTAATCATATCACCCCTGGAACATTCTTGCTGTGTCCCCCCTGGCCCCCAGAACTTTGGGGGAAAACTGATCTAAACCATAACACTGGTCCCATAAGCATTGATGGATGATTCCTCAGCTCTAACACCCTCATTTAAAAAAAAAAAAAAAGCAGAGCAGACGGTTAGGCATACTTTCCCACAATTGACTAACAAAATGAAATTGACCCAAGAAGCTGCAAGCATTGGATTTCACCAGAAGAAACTTTGTCTCCCCTATTAGGAGAGAAGTATTAGCAATAAAAAGATTTTTTTAATGAGTAAAGAGGAACTCTACAGGAAGAGAAGGAATGCCAAATTATTCCTCAGCCACTTGGTGTGGCTATATCTCTTTCTCCCAAAATGAATGCCAGGTGTATAAGAAGGATAAAACTTTCAATTAAGCTGCTACATAAAGATTAAATGACCTTTAAAGCAACTAGTATACTTGGAAAGGCTATTAATCATCATTAGAGTATGTGTCAAGCTCAATCCAATGGTATGAGGCCTCAGCCTGGGCACAGCATTAAAAAGGTGGGGATATGTCACTTCCAAGCACAAAGTGGAGAAGGTCAGCTAGACAAGGCCGGCGAACAAGCACCCATCAGCCTGTTTTCCCACCATGTGGAAATGAGCTACTGGACACAGAGTTCATTAAGCTGTAAGCCCAATTACTATCACATGGCATCAAACGTATTGCAATTACAGTCCTCCCAAGCAGCAGCCAGCCACCGTTTTCTGTAGAGAAACACTGGTTTGGACAAGGTTTATAAATGATTTTCATTAACTATCATTTACCATTAGGGCAAATAAAAGCACTAAATGCCCACTTTGCTGTAGAGAATGACCTTTGGCCTGGATTCTCTCTCTAACCGATGAGGGCTAAATGTATTGTGACAGCTCCTAATCACATTTAGTGCAGCCCGTGATTTGATGGCACTGGGTGTCCCATCAACTACAGACAGCCCTGGCAAGGCCATTATATTCTGTTTCCTTTTAGAGATATGCATATTAGGATCCCGGGGAATCGAGAAATATAAGCCTTTCTCAATCATCCTCAGTATATTTCAATAGCTTAAAAAACGCGTAGAGTCACATCGTTACCTACAAAGAATTGCTTGCAATGAGAACATATTTCTCTTCTTTATAATTCAGGCTTATATGCCTAAAATGCATTAATCCGATCAGCCAAATCTAGTACGATAGATAAGAACCCAGTCATCGTAACTCACCAGTCAGAAACAATCCTCTCCAAAATCCACACATAATATTTTGCAGCTCAGCTTCATCTCATAAAAAGTTAATACAGCTGTGTGATATTTAATACCAAGGCATTGGGGCCTGATTTTGTACTAATCCAGGATAACACATTTCACAGAAACGTCAAGGGGAAACACTGGGAAGTCAAGACTCCTAACATGAAAATGATTTACTCTGCAACTCTAACTCCTCCATTTGAACAAAAACAAGTAAATGGCTGCCCGCCATTCAGAATAAAATACTAAATTAAGAGTCCAACTCCACATTACCATAGGTAATAGCTTTCTTTCTCCTGAAGGAGATTGGATCATACACTTCCTCAAGTCTGTCCACCCCCACCCCGACTCTCACCAACAAAAAGCTTCTAGTCATATAGTCTGGGACCAAGAAGGAAAAGACAGAGAAGATTTGCAAAGTTCTGCAAAGGTCGTTCTCTAATAAAAAGCTAAAGCCAAAAAGCAGCTGAATTAAATACTGCACATACAGAGTGGCCTGAAAGCAGGTGCCAGTTATTACCAATTGTCTTTGCAGCATAAAAGTGCTCTTGTTCTCTCTTCTTTGTTCCCTGCAAGCACAGTCTCTCATGTCAGGGAAAGCAGCAAGCTAGTGCACACTCTCTGCTCTACAGGAAAGTGAAATATATTTGTGAAAAATTCAAGAAAAGGCGAGGCTTTTTTAATCTCAATAAAAACACGGAGGGAAAAGAAAGAAAAGCCACATCAATAGAGGACACTTTTGTCTTTCAGAAGTTAAAAATAGATGGTTTATATGGGCAGGTCCCCTTTCTACACCAACATCATGGTTTGCCAACACCAGAGAAGCCTAAATGATTTCTAGCTGAGCTACATGGACATTCCTTAAGGAAAAATATTAATGAAGTCTCGTCATTCTTTTATTTGGAACCTATGGGAATTGGGTTCAGCAAAAATGTTTCCCTCTATGAACCGAACTTTTAAAATCAGATGTGAAAAGTCACTTTAAAGAGACATGATGGCTTCTATGTGAAGAAAAGGGCCATCAGGGTAGAGGCTTCAATGATGAGGATAGGATCCCAGGGGAAAAGCACTCCTACATCTAGGAGTTGTGTAATTGTGTGGATTTTACACAACTTGAGCCACAGTGAAGCAAGTCACTTGTCCCAGGTCACACCTGGCAGTCACAGTCTGTATGGCTGTATTCCAGCAATGGTAATACCCATCTAACCACAGCTTAGGGAATCTGATCCTAGCAGCAGGCCTTGGTCCTTTGTGGAACTGTTGTAACTTGACTGTCCCAAACTCATGGCATTGAATATTTAAATCATGTAACTCACTCATCTCAGCTGGTTAGAGCCTTACTAAGCAATAAGCTGATTGTAGTTACTGCCTGTGCCTACCGGGAGGTAAGGGTTGGCTGGTGACATGCATCTACACCCTTGGCCAACAGGGTTCACTGCCTATATCAGCAGGCTTTCTGGTTTTGTACATTAGGATCAGGAGTTTATGAGTCCACAATTCATATAAACACTCAGCAGTACACTAGCTCAGTGGGATTGGGCCCAAAATGTGACAATACACAAAGCAAATGCCATCATGTAGTAAGATTCCCCACAGGCTTGGGGCAGAATGTTCTGGACATTTCCACTGGCCACATTAGACCCTTTTTAGTTAAATCCACACAATTACACAACTCGTCATTTCTGATGTCTGTTTCCCAAAATGCTTTAAAAAAGAAAATGACCCAAAATAAAAGCCTAAGGTCATGTAGTTAAGCATAGTGTAATGAGCTCTTCATAGGTTAACACTACCTTTACAAAGGAATTCCCCTGAATGCGGCAATTCAGGACATGCCTTATTTGTACTTCTTCATGCTACTGTGCACTTTGGGTATGAATTACAGAGTCTATTGTGCTGCATTTATTTTTTTTTTTTTACTTCAAAGTCACTGAAACTAAAAGCTCTGCTCCCTTAATATTATACATTTATGAACAAGTCACCATTGAAAATAAAATATTCTAAATGTTTCTTCAAATAGATGCTCCATGTTTTAGCAAATCCAGGCAGTTCCACTAAATCCATTTTCCTTTGAAGAGAAAGTGCTTTTAAATTTGATAAAATGGGTCACCTGCAACTGTGTCATTTCCCAATTTATTCACTGCCTTCACCTTGACATGCCCAGGCACAACAGGCATAGTTCATAGACAATCCCGGCAAGAGTTTAAAAATGAGGGAGAAAAGCACCTTCAATAATGCTTGGAAAACAGAGTCATAAGGCCAAACCCCAGGTGGGTATTGCAGCAGCGGGTTTAAGAGCAAACCCTGGGCTTGAAGCAAAAAGATGCACACCCCTGCTTCACTGCATGAGACTCACCAACCTTGGGCAAGTCATTTAACTTCCAAGTCAGAGATTTCACCTACACTAGAATTCTTTAAAAAAGCCAACATCAGGTGAACAACACTATGATCCAGACATTCTGATTTGCAATTTAAGCCTGACCACTTCATGATGAAGGTTGAGTTCCCATTGCCATCTACAAATGAGGACTCAGAAATTCTGTGAAATTCAAAGTCTAGCCATCCCAAGAGCTGGGACCTGAACTTGGGCTGTGACTATGACCCATCTCCTTAGCTGTTTTCCTTAATACCTCCTGGATTGACAGCATAATAAAGGACAAGATGTATGAAAAATATATCACCCAACATGTATTACATACTCAGACTGCAGTTGTTATATATTTTGTTAATAATTATTACTTTATTGAATAATAAGGCCAAAAGAAATATAGGTCCTTGAGTTTAAAAAGTTAAAAAATTAACTTTAATAATAATAATAATAATTCCTGTTTATTCAGTGAAATATCACTTTGAGCAATGACACCATAAGTGTTATTATGGTCATTCAGAGCATAAGTGCAAGCTCAGAAGTTCAATTTTCAAAACCCAAATCTGCAACTTGCTATAGCAAGATCTTGGGCAAACTGTTCAATTTCTTGAAGCTTCATCTCTATAGGACCCCTCACCACATAACAGGTCAGTAAGAATCCAAAGAACTTAGCAAAGTAAGAACTCTCAATGTCAGCTCTTATTTTGAACCTGGCCTCCTTCTCTCATTAGACTCCAAGCCCTTTTGAGTAAATTATGTCTATTGTATTCATTTGAGGGGGTTGCATACTAATAAAGATTTCCAGAAAACTTAAAATAGTTTCTATTACCATAAAGTCCACAATGTACCTCTCTTGTAAGCATATTTACCATCATTATTCCAGCAATGGTAATACCCAGAGCTATTCAAGGCTTTTCTGTTTTCCCATTTTTCTTTCCATAGCTTCCTATTGGAGCATTTTTTCTTTTCATGAACTCCTTCCAGAAGCAGGATTTTCAGGTTTTTTTAAATACAGATTAAGCTTCCCTAATCCAAAAATCTGAAATCTGAAGTGCTCCAAAATCTGAAACTTTTTGAGCACTATAACATTCAAAAAGTTTCTGATTTTAAAACCTTTTAGCTCTCTGAATTAGGAATGTTCTAATGGTAAAGTCTATGCAAATATTCCAAAAATCTGAAAGACATTAAAATCTAAATCATTTCTGGTCCCAAGCATTTCAAATAAAGAATATTCAACCTGTATGTATCATTTTCTTGAAATTCTCTACTTCTTCCCAGACTGCTTTACATTCCTTCTATCCCATGAGTGGCTTCAAATTGTCCCTGGATGACCTTCAGCAGGCACTGGTTTCCTCTCAGTAGCACAGCTCTGGGTTCTTCTCTAGCTGCTCCCTTAAAAATGACTTCATTTCTTCTTCATTGCCCAACCTAGCCTGTGATAAAGTCTGTTCCATTTCCTCAAGATTTCATATTTCCTTTGCCTCATAATATCTGAAGAGAGAAAAACCAAACTATAGCTATGGGTTAGCTGTTGAGAAGGAAAAAAAATGATTTAGAGGAATAATATCATCACAACTGGTTGAAAAATGAAAAATTCAATCTAAACACTGGTTGTATTTTTTCCCAACACTCTAGCAAATAACTTTCTCTAAAGCCTTAAAACTGTCTTTATTTCTCCCTAGCTACTTTAGATTATTAAAAAGCCTTTACCATCCCATTTTATTTTTGCCCTGTGGTCTCAGGATCTCATTAGAAATGTTTATTCTTGAGAATATAAGCTTTTGCCATACAGTCAAAAAATATTGAACTTTACTCCTTTAATCACCAATTAGCATTTTTTTTTTCCTTTTTGGTCTCTGCTCTGTGTTTATGCACTCTGAGAGTTAGACTCTTCTTTTTTGAATAGAGGCTAAGCCCTCTCACATAAATTTCAAATACAGGGAAGAAAATGAAGTGGAATTCATTTCCTATTTCTCCCTCCCTTTCACCTTTTGAATATTTAAGACTTAAGCACCAGCCCATTAAAAAGGTATCATTTTATCTCACACACGCGCGCACACACACACACGAGGACACGATGTGCCTTCTAACCAAAATTGCCTCGACTACAAAACTTCATATTCAATTTTGTGTAAAAAAGGGTCTTAAGAGAGAAAATGATGATCTAATGATCTGAATGGTTTTCCTAGAGAGCAAATACTGGTCCAAGGCAGGAAGACAGCCACTGGTCTGAACCTCTTTAAACCTCACCACACTTCAGCTTCTCTTCTGAGAAGGCTGTCTCAGGTCGGACACAGCAGTGTTCCCAACTGGCGTGTCCCCGTCTTCCCTTTGCCCTATTTCTAATGTGTGTTCATCTTCATTTCTCCAGTCAGATGCCAACTCTGCAAGAGTTCACTGAGAGAAATGGTATTTCATAATTGTTTAAAGCAAACCTCTTGATCCTCAATTGCCATCTCTGCATTCTGAAGAATGCACCCTTTGCCCATGGACTGTTAAGGCAGTCTGCACAGTTTGTCCGTACAAGATGATTCTAAAATTGAACCATCAATTAAGAATACTTCTTATTTTTATAAATGTGTAGACAGTATTTAAAACCAAAGAGTGAGAGGTAAGGAAGTTGTTGTTCTCAAGTCACTTCCTGTTAGAGGCGACATAGCCGGGCACCCACTCCTCTTGCTATTCTCCTTAAGTTCTCACAAGTTTTGTTCCTTTTCCATTTTGCTGAAATACCTCCTATTACAATCTTTTTCATAAACTTCCTGAATTCTTGCACATCCAAAAATATCTTTATTTTGTCTTCATGCTTGATTGGTAATGTGGCTAAGTATAGAACTCTAGTCTCAAATCTTCTCCTGACTGCCCAGCATTTTTAAAACACTGCTTCCTTATCCCCTAACAGCCAGCATTGCTGACAAAGAGTAGGATGTCACTCTAATTCTTAGTCCTTGGTAAATAAGGGCTTCCTCTTCTTAGGGAAGCTTTTAGGATAGTCCCTTTATTCTCAGAGTACTGGAATTCCCTTTGGCTATATTAAGTATATCGTCTCAACTTTGGGGACAGAAATCCATCTCAAGCAATCTTTTCTTAATGTAAAGCCCAAGGGGTAGTTCCAAAAATCACATAAGGTCAGACTGATGGTTTCAAAACATGTTATTAGGCATGGGGTTTTCATCACATCTGTACCTGTTGGAGCCTTTCTCATGCTGAATATCCCCCTGAAGGGGCAAAAATGGCCCTTTCTGTGTGTTTCATGAGTCCTATGTTTTTAAGTGTAAGACAGCCAATCTCTCCCAGCTTCCATATCAATCCTCTAAAAAGCATTTATCAGCCAGTTGAACACACACAGCGAAAGAGCTGTTGGTTACCAAATGTTGATCCGACAACAGAAGATCACTCAGACAGTAGGAGGTTCTCTTTTCTTCTTTCTGCTCCACACTGGAAACTTCTATCTGAAGAGTTATATTTCTGCTGCCAAATAAAAATTTCCCTGTATGTTTTGGCTGTGTCCTATCTTGCATTCCTTCTTATTCTCTTTTTGAGACTCGCATTAGCATCACACAGGATACCTAGACCTCTGGTTTTTAGTACAGTTTTCCTATTTTCTGGCTCTTTTATATTGTACATTATGGAATGTTTCCTTGATCCCATCTTCAAGAATATCAATGTGGTCTCCAGCTTATTCTTTTAGTCTGTCCATTGATTTTTTTTTTAAATGTCACAAATCAATTTTAAACTTTCAGGAACTCTTGCCTATTTCATGGATGAACGTTCTTCACTTTGAAAAGACGAATCTGAATCTTTTTCCATTATTTGAATGATTTCTATTTACACTTGATGAATTATCCTCCTCATTTTGTTGTCTTCTTTCATGATGTCCTTTATGGTTTTCATAAAAGACTTGCTAACCCATTTTTGTTCATTCAAATTTCTGAATGAACAGCATGGAGTGGTACCTAACACACATTTGCTTCCATAAGCATCTGTCCCTTGAATGGAAGGGCCAGCTGCAGGTTCTAGGCAGGTACTGGAACATGTCAACAGGTACACATCCTAGAGTTGGCTTGGATATGAAACACGCTAAGAGAGCAGCCACGATGACCATGAGCATAGTCCCTTCCCAGGTCCCTACCTTTTGTTTTGTTTTCCCTGTCACGTCCATGGATGGGGATTTGAATTTCCTGCCTTGCTTCATTCACTTTCACTCACAGACTCCCTATTCTTACCAGGATCTGTCCCTAGACAAATCACTTTCTTTAAGAAACAATTCTTCAACCTTAGCTGGAGGGCAAAAACTTATCCCATATTAGTCAGAATAGCTCAGAGGAATACGAGAGACAACCAAATGCCCCAGCTGCTGGAGAAACAGTTCTATAAGATGAATAGCTTTGATGATGGCTCTGTGGCTTATTCCAGCTCTGGACAGACTCCAGATTTGAAGCTACTTTAGACTGTAGTTTCTACTGAGCTTTCTCAACCAGTTCAATCATGTGTTTTCTAAGTTGTACATATTCTTCAATACGACTAGCTACTGATAGACCTGGAAAATAAGCCCAAGGTACTATTATGGTTTCATTCTTTTTGCAAAGAATTTTCTGTAATTTTAATGGAAGGGAGGAAGTTAAATACACATGATCAGTCTATCATGCTAAGCCAGAAACCTCCAGATAGAGGTTGAAGACATTAGAAAGACTGATAATGTAGGGTGATGATAATACTGTTAAAAAAAAAAAAAGGAAATATGTACTTTCCTGTTAAAGGAAACAGGGTTTGTGTCACAGTATATGAAATACAAGATCTCTTTGGGAAAAGAAAATATTAATACTGATCAGAAAATTGTTGTAAATCAGACCAAAAAATACCATTTTAAAACACTTTATATCCCAGTTTCCAGCTCCACACCTCTCAAATATTAGGTTCCAAATTCTAGAGCCGATTTCAGAATCCCTCCCACAATCTGAATTCGTCTTCATTAAGAATAATAATTTAATAATTTCTAAATGACAACTTTGATTTCACCAAGCCAGTTTCTAGTTATGCATCATCTTCCAAGGCAATGTGTGATGCTCACTCCCTGATTTTCCAACAACTTTTTTTCCCTTCCTCAGACATTTTAAAGAACAACATACCAGGACCAGAATGAGTTATGTGAAAAGCAAAGTGTTTCACACAGACGGCAAATTTTAGTTTGTTGTATAATTTCAAAAGTGGCATTTGAATACACTTATAACATCCAGAGGCACTTAAGTTTATTAATGAATCCTTCAAAGATATTCTTCATTTCTGTTAGTTTTTGAGTTGTAGCATTTTTGTTTTTATTCTTAGAACTTCCATGTCCCAACCTACATGACCCATCTCACTTTGCACACTATCTACGTTTTAGCCGTCATGGTCTCTGTTATGGTTAATTCTTACATCCTGGCCATATCCAAGTCTAACTCTGATTGTTGCTCTGTCTCTTCAAATTGTGTTCATCTTTGAGTATGTCTTGGGAGTTTTTGTTATAACCTAGACATAATGTATTGAGAACCAGGAACTGTAGCAAATATGACATTATTGATTAATTGAAAAGGTATAGGGGGAGGGCTTGTGATTAGGCCTCAGTTTTAGTGAACTTGTACCCCTGGGCTGTGAATTTCAGGAGGACTTAGTCTACTCCTGCCTCCACCCTACCCAGGTCCCAAGTCAGACAGAGCCTGCAGGGAGCTTTGTAAAAATGCCCTGCATTGTTTGGGCTTTGGTAAAATGCCCAAGATACCTGTCTACCAGGCTCTAGCAAAATAGTTTCTTTTGAATGCTTCGAGCATATTTCAGAACACTTATTTTCCACCTCACCCCATTAGAAGCATAAATAGATTATTCTCCAATATTTTCCCTGAAAAACCTGATTATGTTTCTAGTGGTAAAATTCAAAAAAGTGTGGCTACTCATCCCAAAGACCAGGGTTCTCTGGGATTTCAACTCTGAAACTTGTTCTTGCCGAGTCTCCAAACATTTGTTAATTACAATTCAGTTTCCCTAGTCCTGAACTGATCTCCACTGAGTTGTAATTCTCTGTATCTGTCCATCTCTCACATTATGGGAATAGCAGTTGGCCGGATGACCCTCAGTTCTCTAATAGATCTAAGAATTGTTCATTTTTTTTCTTCAGTTTGTTTGGCTTTTTTTCTTGTTATCTGGTAACGGAAATGATATCCAAGTTCCTTACATGCCAGGCCCAGAAAAGGGGGAATTTTATAATCCTAGATACTTGATGCTTACGTGAATGTGTCTGAAGTATGTATCCCTATCATTTATTTTAAATATGATAAAACTGAGAACTTCTACTTGAACAAATTTATGCAGAAAATTAGCAAACATATACAGAGAAGCCCATCTCGAACTATCAGGCTGGTACTTCTTTTAATGTTATGACCAATGAAACTCTCAGAAGTTTTTCCTGGCTGTTAGAAACTCCTGGTAACAAAGTTTTTCACTATCTGGCAGGGGAAGGGTGAAATCCTACTAATCCTTTGTCTTTGCAAAAGTTAATTGATGGAATTAACAGCTGGCTGCTTTAGGTAGATGAGAAAGCTACCAAGAACAGGTCAACTTACAAACTTCTATCACTTCATCATCCAAAATTACAAACACACACACACATACACCCTCAGTAAGGAAAAACTAAATGGCTAAATACAAAAAGAAGCTCAAATGTACTTTTAACAAGAGAACACAACCAAATCTCATCAGGTTGACCAATTTATAAAGTGGGCCAATTTCAAATGATGGTAAGTATTATCTTCATGTTTCTTATAAACCTGCTTGAACAGCTGATAATAAAAAAAAAAAAAACAAGCAAGTACAACCATCTTGGAAACAAAACAGAACTATTTACTACATATGCCATCCCCTGGCAATCCAGTCCTGGATATATACCCCAGAGACATTTTTGAAAGACAGTGGAACTTATCATACATAACTGGGAGCTGGAGACCCTCTTGATTTCTATCACTGGGAAAAGGAATCAGTAAATACAGTGGATGGGCGCTTGGAATAATATGCATTGCTGAGAAAAGCTAGTCATACATAAAACATGAGGAGATATCAAACATTGTTTTTGGATAAAGTAAGACACCAGGAGAGCATCATAGTTTAATATACAAAACAAGATGGCACATTGTATACAGGCGTGCCTATCTTTAATGAAGGGAACATTAGAGTAGGTACTTGTGCTCAGGAGAAGAAAGGAAATGGAATAAGAAGTGTTCGGGATTGAAGATGGAAAATTAAAATAAAGCAAGAGGTTTGTATGGGAAACAGAAAACACACAAGCCCTCTCAAGAAGCCTCTCTATTTCAGTCAAGTTTTCAGTTTCTCTTGTACCTGCCCTCTCCCAACAAATAAGAATACCCCTAATTCTTTGTATTTGATGTATCAATTTTTCCCACATGCCTCATATATACCCACTGAGTTCTCAAACTGATCATTTATTGCCTATGAGTTTCTTCACAAATGAGTAATACTCATTTTTTAAAAACAAGTTTCTTAGCAATCAGTGCCTACTTCTTCATTTTACAAGTACCAACTTGTTTTGTGATTTTTGAATGTGACAGTCTTTAAATAAAGTCAGAAACTTCGGGGACACTTAAGAAAATTTTGCAGTCCTTGGTACTAAATGTCTCACACAAATGTGCCTGTAATTTGGAAATATGTTTTCCTGTTTTAAACAGATGAAAAAGTAGTGGGAGAAAATCTTGCTTTGGCCCATATACCTAATAAATTAGCATCAAGCCATAAATGAGAAGTTAGGGTCCCAGAGTCTCAGATTAGCATCTCTGTTAATACAATCGAGCCCAGAAGATGAGGAATTGCCTAAGGGCTAGTTTCAGGCAGTCTGGGACAGACCGTAGGTCCCCAGAGACAGGGACCATGAGCTTCCCCCTTCCTGCTTTGTGCTTCTTTGTTCTGATTTTAACTGACCCGCTATTTCCCACAATGGTTCTTCCCTACTGAAACCAATACCGTTATTTTAAGCAAGGAAAAAAGCCCTCTGATGATACTAGTTTTCAATGGGACAAAAATCAAACTCACATAACAACATTGGGAAAAGGATTGGTCGAGGGTACAAAAAACTCAGGGACCTTTGCTGGAAGGCTGTTGACACAGTTCCATGCTTTCTTGATTTTCACACGAGATCCAAAAAAAGACAAAGGAACTTAGTTTTTAAACATTTTTCCACTTCTGAATAAGGGCCGCAGTGCTCAAAAATCTTAACATAATATGGTCATTGTTCCCTGAATCAAAACCCCTACCTTCTTCACTTATTAATCACATTTTAACCAACGTTGTAGCACTAGAAAATTAAATTCATTCTCGCTGACAAAATACTTAAAGGAAAAAAAAAAAAAGAAGAGGCTCACAAAGGCCTCCCCCAAAATGTAAAGTAGTCCCAGAAGAATGAATTAAAATGCTCATTTTAGTTTTCCCGACGTTTAAAATCTCCTCAGGCACCTTCTATGATCTTTTATTTAGAAGGAAAAATTATTCAGCTACCCGCCTGTACTTTCTCCTTCAGGCATTTAGCCCAAAAGAAAGAGGAAAGAGGAAAATAATTCTAAAGAAAGCCCAAATTTTAAGAAATGAAGAAACAGATTAGAATCGAAGTGATTTTTTTTTTTTTTGCAGGAGGTTGAAAACGGTGTCATTTAGAATAACCCTGGATGCACAGATTACAGGCGACTACCTCTGATCTTTCATAAAGAATTGGAATTTGTATTGATAGAAAAAGCTTCCAGCTATAAGAAAACAAAAGTAGCAAAAATAAGCAACACTAATCTCTTTCCTCACAGAAGCACTATTCATGGACAAAGGAACTGGAGTGGAAAAATAACTCCAGATTTCAATCTACTCTACAGAGTGGCTCAGACAGAGAGATCGGGCTTAAATGATAGTCACCTGAACAAAGCACCATAAACCTTGGGTAATGGTACATCTCCCCCCCATCAGGGAGCGACTTTACAGACTTAGCAATGGCCCTAAGAGGTCACCAAGAGGAGCATATGCTCTCCTAACAAAAGTCCACTTAACCACTCCTGCTAGAGGAGAGTCTAAAAAAAGCTTAAAGGTTTCTAGATTAAGACTCTATAAAGTCACACCCAGGAACACAATTCAAAGCTGAATAGCCTCTACTAGCAGGAAATGATTTCACAGAGGAAACTTAAGTAACTCACCCTAGGGATTCAACCTGTTCTTTTTTTGTTTTGTTTTGTTTTAAACTTTCAAGGATAGTCAATTCAATAATTCAATGGCAAGCTCTTCTTCCATGGGCGATGAGTTGCCCAGCTGTTCAGGAGGAGCAGTGCTCTGCTTGATCTCTGCTTCTGGGTCTCCCTTTGCAGCCCTCCAGGCACTTCAACAGCCCCTTAGAAAAACTGCATCATGAGAACAGGTCATGGGCAGAATACAGCCAAGAGACATGTTCATATTAATTGTAAGGGAACTAGGAGAAGCCCACAATGAGGCCTGTGAGATATCTGAGTGTATGGAAGGAAATTGAGAACTTTCAAACACCAAAAAAATAAAAAAAAAATTTAAAAAATCTCAAAGCCTGGTGACCCCTTTCTACACATCTTAAAGATATTTCCTAACTTTAAAATATATCAACTAAAGTATACTAACATTTATTTACAAAGATGTTCTCTGCAGCCCTGTATATAGAGAAAAATTAAAAGAAACATAGAAACCCAATATAAAGGGAATGATTGTGTAGAACTGTGTGGACACCAAGTGGAAATTTTTAATCCATGAAAAATAATGCTGTTGAGTATTAACACAAATATTTTTATGATATATTATGATAATATTTAAGAAAGCAGGTTGCAAGACTATCTACAGAGTGTTCTAATTTATGTTTGTGTGGATCTAAAAATATTAGTCTATCTACTACCAGGCCAATACCTGTGGACAAGCTCCAGGGACTGCTTTAGGTCAAGTGGCAAAAGAGTGCTCTTCCAACCCCAGGCACCAGTGCAAGTATCAAGATTCCACCTGCTAGGGAGCTAGCATGGAAGCTAGCACAAGTCTTTGTCTCAGAGCCCAGTGCTAGACGCACTTTGGTGAGCACCAGCCCCAAGTACAAATTGAAGGTTCCGTACATAGCCATAGTTCAGAGACCAAGCCAACTGATAGACCTCAGCATCATGTGGTAGCCTGCGTGCCACAGGATGGACCCAAGTTTCAGCTGCATCAATTATAGCCTTGGAGTGGACTTGGGGAACACCTGTCCTCTTAATGTGACTGTACAGGCCCCTGCAGCTGTGAGACGCTGCTGAAACCCAACTTAGCACCAGCTTGGGTGGCTGAGAGTCTACCTATCCAATATCTGTCAACATCAGACATGGAGGCAGAGAGGCCAGTGCTCACAATGGAGCTCCAAAACTGCCTCAGCACCAGGCAGAGACTTGCATTCTGTGGGACAGACTCAGGCTCACGTAGTTTTAGACTATCACTATCAGTATGATATGGGCCTTTGTGTACCCCTGAGACTGTGCAGGTCCCTGTCACTAAGAGATTCAGGCATGACCCAGGTTTACATTAACCAGGTAGCCCCAACTACCCCAACCTCAGGCAGCATTGCATGATGATGTCCACATTTTCTGGATAGGACAATATAGTAAGCCCAAGGCTTTGCCCTGGGGCTTAGTGCTAAGCTGGGCAGGATCCTACAGTACCTACACCCAGGTCTGCCATAGTCAAAGCCTCTGGAACAGTACAAGAGGGAGACATGCTGCCCCAATCTATCAAACATTCAGGTAGCATCACCTGCAGCTGGTTGCAGTGGTCTTAAACCAGGAGTTCCCCTCAGCATTAGGCAGCCCATAGCAGTGTGAGACTTGCTCCTACTCCAGTGTTGTGCTGTTCTTAGTAGGCTGTGGATTCAGAGTGTGACCCAGCATGGCAGCTTTGATGGTCACAGGTATGACATAGGAACATGCAGCTCTTCTATCCACAATGACTATGCCTATGGCCAGGCAGAATTCTGCAGGATCTGACCACAGGTGTCCATCAATTGTGGACAAGACATCTTAAAAAATCAAGCCCTTACAGGTGAAAGATAAAGAGAAGATTCTCAAAACTTCAAGAGAAAAGAAATAATACTTTGGAGTGCTCAATTCACCTGACATCAGATGATGATGTCCACATTTTCTGGATAGGACAATATAGTAAGCCCAAGGCTTTCCCTGGAGCTTAGGGCTGAGTTCTCGGTAGAACTCTTACAGGCTTAAAGAGAGTGAAACGATATTTTAACAGTTCTGAAGGGGAAAAAATGTGGCCCAAGAATACTGAACCCAATAAAGCTATCCTTCAGAAATGAAGGAGGGACAAAGACTTTCCCAAACAAAACCTGAGAGAATGTATTTCCACCAGACCTGTTCTACAAGCAAGTCTAAAGGAATTTCTTCAAACTGAAGAAAAAACAAATTAAGAAAATCTAGGAAGGTACAAAACCTACTGACAAAAGGTTTTTTTATATATATATATATCTTTATTTTACTTTAATGTGGTGCTGAGGATCGAACCCAGTGCCTCACACATGCTAGGCGAGTGCTCTACCTCTGAGCCACAATCCCAGCCCATGACAAAAGGTTTTATAGAAACAAATTCAGAGTGTTCTACTATTTTAAGTATGTTGTGTAAATCCCATTCATATTTTAGAATGAATACTAAAAGACAAAACAACTAAAAATAACTATGAATATGATAAGCAATAGGTAACATAAAGAGATATGGAGTTGGGGTGTAGCTCAGTGGTAGAGCACTTGATTAGCATGTGCAGGTCCTAGGTTTAGTCCAAAACACAAAAGGAAAAAAAAGGACATGAAAAGAGAGAGATGTCAAGTGGGATATCAGAAATTCAACACGTGGAGAGGAATGGAATGCAACTGGAGAATTTTCTCTAAGTCTATTTTCTCTTGTTCTTTTGTTCATTTATTTCTGTTCTTATCCTTATGTTAAGTTGCTATCACGTCAAAATAGTCTTTTAAAATTTAAAAAAAAAATGTTTTTTGTGAGTCTCATGGTAACCACTAAGCAAAAATCTATAATAGACAAAAAGAAAAAGTAATAAAAACACACTACTAAAGCAATTCACTTAACCACTAAGGAAGACTAAGAGGAAGAAAGGAAGAAACTACACCTAAACTAGAAAACAAGTATACCTAATGGCTATAGTAAGTTCTTAACTATCAATAATTACCTTGACAGTAATTTTATTAAGTTCTCCAACTAAAAGACAAAGTGACTAATAAAACAACAATGTTGCTTAAAAGAAACTCACTTCACTTCTAATGATACACATAGATTATAAGTGAAGGAATAAAATACTACATGCAAATGGAAAGCCAAAAGAAAGCAGGAGTGGCTATGCTAATGACAGGTAAAACACACTATAAATCAAAAGAAATACAAAGAGACAAAGAAGATCATAATAATAAAGAAATGAATTCAGCAAGAGGAAAATTCTCTCTCTCTCTCTCTCTCTCTCTCTCTCTCTCAATATTGGAGCACCCAAATAAGTATTACAAGACCTAAAGGGAGAGAGAGAATCCAATACAATCATACTTGGAGACTTTAACACCCCATTTTCAACAATGGAAAGTTCATTCTAATAGAATCAGTTAAACTGTACAATAGACCAAATGGACCTTAGAGACATCTACAAAACATTCCATCCAACGCTATCAAATACACCTTTTCTCATCAGTACCTAGAACATTCTCCGAGATAGATCATACTATAAGACCACAAAATAGGTCTCAACAAATCAGAGAAGTCATATCAAGTATTTTTTCTGACCACAATGCACAATAAAGCTAGAAATCAATAACAAGGAAAACTTCAAAAACTATACAAATACATGAAAACTGAAGACTTCCTTTGAACAACTAATGGATCAAGGAAGAAATCAAGAAGCAAATTTTAAAATTCCTTGAAAACAAATGGAAACTGGGACACAACATACCAAACAAAACCTATGGGATATAGCAAAAGCAGTACTAAATGGAAATTTTATGGAAATCAAAGCCCACATCAAAAAATAGGTCTCAGATGACTGCGTCTCAAGAAAGTAGAAAGACAACAAACTAAACCCAAAATTAGAATAATATCAGAGTAGAAAAAAGTTAAATAGAGAAAAAAATACTAATCAATGAAACAGTTGGCTCTTCCAGAAAAAAAAAAAAAAACAGACTTAGAAAAGCAAAGGGACAATGTAAATAAAATCAGATGAAAAGGAAAACAAATGACACCACAGAAATAACAAAACGATCACTGGAGATTATTATAAACTCTATGACAATAAATTTGATAATTTAAAAGAAATATACAAATTCCTAGATACCTGCACTTTATGAAGATTTATACACACACACACACACACACACACAAATAGAAAACCTGACAAGAGCAGTAACAAGATTGAATGGGTAATAAAAAGCTTCAAGCAGATAGCTTCACTGCTGAATTCTACCAAATTCTAATACCAATCCTCTCAAGTTAGTCCAAAAATTTAGAAGAGGAAAGAATTCTTCCAAACACAATGAGGCCAGCATTACCCCAATACCAAAACCAGATAAGAGCAAAAGAAAACTACAAGTCAATATCCTTGATGAACACAGACACAAAAATCCTTAATAAAATACCAGCAAACTGAATCCAACACCTTGTTTGAAAGGTTTTTCAACATAATCAAGTGGGATTCATCCCAGGAATGCAAGAATGGCTCAATATATGGACATCAATAAGTGTGATTCACCATATCAACAAAATGAAGGACAAAAAAAAATAAAGCAGAAAAAGCTTTAGTTAAAATCCAATATCACTTTATGATAAGAACACTGAACAAAATTAGGCATGGAAAGAACACACCTCAACATAATAAAGGCCATTTATCATAATCCAAGGGCTAACATTCTGCTAAAAATTCTGGGAAAAAGTTGAAAGCTTTCTAAGATCTGGAATAAAATGAGGATACCCACATTCACAACTTCTGTTCAACACAATTCTGGAGAAATTAGGCAAGAGAAAGAAAAAGAAGTTGGGGGGAGCACATCCAAATTGGAAAATAAATCATTTCCATTTTCTGATGGCATAGGCATGATCTTATAAATAGAAAACCCCTAAAACTCCACCAATAATCTATTAGAATAAATTCAGTAAAGCTCCAAAATAAAAAAAAAATACAAAAATCAGCAGTGTTGCTATATGCAAATAGCAAAATATGTATAATTAAAAAAAAAATCAAAAAAGTTATCCCACTTCTAAGAGCTAAAAAAATAAAATACCTAGGAATAAATTTAACCAAAGAGGTGAAAAACCTATACAATTACAAAACATTGATGAAAGAAATTTAAGAGGACACACACACAAAAATCATTGAAAAGCACCCTGCCCTGTGCTCATGGATAAGAATTTTAATCATACTTTTAACATTTTAATATTGTTAAACATATTGTTAGAATTTCCCTACTACCCAAAGCTGATGTACAACTGCAATGCAATCCCTACCAAAATACCAACAGCAAAGGGCCCAATGTAGCCAAAGTCATTTTAAGCAAAAACAGAACTTCAAAACATACCACAAAACTGTAAATCATCAAAACAACATAATATTAGCATTACAAAGAGACACATACACCAATAAGGCAGAATAAAGAATCTAGAAGTAAACCCATATGTCTACAGCCAACTTGTTTTCATCAAGAATGTTAAGAACATGAATTGGAGAAAAGGACTCTTTTTCAATAAATAGTGCTGGGAAAATTGATATCCACATTCAGAAGAATTAAGCTAGACCTCTGTGTCTCACCAGTTATGAGATCAACTCAACATAAAGAATGAAACGTAATACCTAAAACTGATGGTACTAGGGGGAAAAATAGGGAAAATGCTTCAGGACATTGGAATGAGCAATAAGTTTATCAAGATGCCAAAAGCACAGGAAACAGAAGCAAAAATAGACAAGTGCAATTTTATCAAACTAAGAAGCTTCTGTATAGCAAAGGGAATACTCCATAGAGCACAGAGACAAACTACAGACTGAGAAAATATTTTCAATGTATATGTCTAAGAGGAGTTTATATCCAGATGTTAATAAACTCAAAAAAACTTAATAGTAAAAAATAATTTGATTTTAAAATGGTAAGTAGATCTAAATAGGCATTTCTCAAAAGATACTAATGGCAAACGGGTACATGAAAAAAATGTCCAATTTCACTAATCATCAGGGAAATGCAAATCAAAACCATGAGATATGACCTGACCCCAGGAAAAATGACCAAATATCAAAAGGACAATATATATCAAGTGCTGGTGAGAATTCAGAGAAAAAGGGAAGTTTTGCACACTGTTGGTGGGAATGTATATTAGTTCAGCCATTGTGAAAAACAGTATGGAGGTCCCTCAGAAAGTTAAACGTACAACTACTATGTGATCCAGTAATCCCACTACTGTGTGTATATCCAAAGGAAATGAAACCAGCATGTTGAAAAGACATGGCACTCCCATGTTCCCTGTAGCACTATGGACAATAGCCAAGAAATATAAATAACCTGTCCATCAATAGATGGGTGAATGGTGATGATAATGTGGCATATATACAGAATGTACTACTATCCAGCCATAAAATAAAATCCTGTCGTTTGTACCAACAACGATGGAACTAGAGATTAAGTAAAATAAGCCATGCACAGAAAGACAAGTAGTGCATGATCACACTTACAGGTGGAGTCTAAAATATAATTTCAACAAGTTAATAGAATTGTGGTTACCAGAGGCTGGGGTATGTCGGAGGTAGGGAGGGTTGGGGAAAGTTTAGTTAATGAATACTAAGTTATAGTTAGATAGGAACAAGAAATGCTGATGTGTCCCTACACGGTAGGATGTCTCTCAATAACAATGAAATGTACATTTAAGAAACTAGGGAAAAGTTTTCATCAAAAAGAAATAATAAATCTTTGAGAAAATAGGATTATTCTGATTTAAACATATACACATGTATCAATCATCACATGGTACCCCATCAATATGTACAACTTTGTATTTTTAAAAAATATTTAAACAGTACACAAGAAATATGCCAAGATTTTGGCAGAGGTTATTTCTAGGAAGTGGGATTACAAGAGTTTCTCTTATTTTCACCTATCAGTATTTCTGGTTTTCCTTATAATGAGCTTATATTGCTTTTGAAGTATAAAGCAATCTTCTAGGTTTTTTTTTAAGGTTATTTTTGAAAACCTCTTTTTAGGGGAGATAACATGCTACTTTGTACAAAACTAACTAGAAAGTTAGATGTAACAATTCAGATAGCAAGGACATTAGAAAACACCTCAGTGACATGGCAAATGACAAGCAGAATCAGAAGTAGGAATCAGTGGCTTCTCCTACATTCTACATGATCTCCCTAAAGAAGTGGGCACCCTCTCACTTCAGGATGCCACTGTGCATTCCTTCCTTCTAGGCTTCTGTCACTATGCAAGTTGCCTCAGAATGTCAGCTACCACTTTGTACCTTCCAACATCCTCACCCCTGCCTTTAGAGTCGCGGTTCCAATCTCCAGAAGTCCAGTGGGCCCATTCAACTGTATGTATCTAAAACCAACGTCATTATTCTCTCCCCACCAGCCTGCTCCAAGGAGAGAATAATGAATTTGGTTTTATGCCTTCTCTCTTTCAATTGCAACATGGTGCACCCAAGTGCAATACTTCGGAGTTAGTCTTAACTCCTCCATGTTATTCTTCAATTCAGGACAAGCAATTCAGGATACTTACCCTATGAAGTTCTCTAGTACTCGCTGTCTCCTCCATCACCCCCCACCCCCCGCCAATCCCTCATATTCCTAACTTGTATCAGATACTTCTTTGCTCCAATTCATTCCCTTTGTGTCTTTGCTTTCCATCACTGTGACAAAAATCCCTGACAAGAACAACCTAACAGAGGAAAGATTTATTTTGGCTCTTGGTTTCAGTAGTTCAGTCCACCGTTGGCTGGTTCCAAGACAGAAACATCATGGTGGAAAGGCAAGGTGGAGGAAAGCTGCTTAGCTCATGGTCACCAGGAAACAGAAGAAGGGGCTGGGCCATGGATAGACATAATCCAGGCCATGTCCCCAGTGACTTTCGATCCTCCAGGTACAACCCAACTGCCTACATTTATGACCCAGTAGTACATTCAAATTCTTAATCCATCATTTGTTTTAATACATTGAGGCTACAGCCCTCACAATCTGATCATTGCCTAAAAGCCCCACCTCCGAACCTTGGTGTTTGGGGACTATGCTTTCAACACATGAGCTCTTGGGGGGTACATTCAAGATCCAAACCACAATACTCCGTAAAGTTGGCTAGGATCCTTTCTCGCTGCTAAATAACGTTCTTTAAAATCTCATTTCTTTCCCATCTAAATACTCCCTATCCACCCAATCTACCATGTACACACACACACACACACACACACACACACTATGCCACCAAGTTTCTACCAAGTCTCAAATATAAACTGTTCATAATGCCCACATGAGGTTACACCCCATTTCTACTACCTAGAAACTTCCTCCCTTTTCTCTACCTGGCACCTATTATTCTCTGGGGTCTTTAACACTCCTTTATAGTTGAGCTCAGTCCTACTCCTGTGCAGTCACTTTTCCAGCATGCCTTCACAAAGCCATGCACGTTCCTCTTTTACACTTCCATAAACCCCTATTCCTACACCAGCCCTACCACCAAATGAGACCGGAAACAAGGTCCTCACCCAGATTCTCTGATAAAGCTGGAAAATCCAAAGAATTGCTTTTTCAGTCTCCCCTGCAACAAGGGATGATCCTGTGACACACCCTGGCCAATGAAACACCAATGCAAAATTGCTTGGGAGTCTCTAGTTAATCTTTTTTTTTTTCCTGATAATGGAAAACACAGGTGTTATTCCCTCTTTTCTATCAACTTACACATGGATATAATATCTATAACTGCAGAAACCATCTTGCCACCATAAGGATAAGCCCAAGAGAACCAGATTACATCTATGAGTTCATAGAGCTCCTGAATCACCCATCTTTAGGATTATTAGGTAATTAAAAAGGAAAAAAAAACAACCATGGGTTAGTAGCTTTTTGTTGTTGTTCTTTTAGTTATACATGACAGTAGAATGTATATGGACATATCCTACATACATGAAGTTTAACTTCCCATTTTCAGTTGTACATGATATGGAGTTATACTGTTTATGTATTCATATATGAACATAACTTTCCTATGTCTGATTCATTCTACTGTTTTTCCCATTCCCATCTCTCCTCCCTTCCTCTCATTCCTCCCTGTCCAATCTGGTGAAGCTCCACTCCTCCCTCTCCCCTGTCTACTGTAAGTCAGCATCTGCATATCAGAGAGAACATTCAGCCTTTGGTTTCTGGAGACTGAATTATTTCACTTAGCATGACAGCCTCCAGTTCCATCCATTTACCGGAAAATGGCATAATTTCATTCTTTTAGGCCAAGTAATATTGCACTGTATACATGTACTTCATACTCTTTACCCATTCATCTGTTGAAGGTACCTAGATTGGTTCCATAGCTTAGCTATTATGAATTGAGCTGCTATGAACATTGATGTGGCCATATCACTGTAGTATGCCGATTTTAAGTCCTTTGGGTATATACTGAGGAGTAGGATAACTGGGGTCAAATGGTGGTTCCAGTCCAACTTGGTTAACTGCTTTCTTGTTGTTTACCACATCCCTAATACTGCTTTGGAATTAATAAATAAAGCAATAACTAAGAAAACTACTCATCTCTTAACACTTTAAAAAGTTGTTTTCTTTTAGTCTCTAGGCACCATCATTATCACTTACACTGATGCACTGAAAGATTAAATCATTTCTCAAACTCCACACATGGCTATGGTGTTTCCAAGCCAGGAGAGTCCAAGACTGAACTCTGGCTGAAATTTTGTGCTGTTTACATTTTGAAGAATGAGTCAATGAGACTAAACCAAGAAAAGAGCCGTCAAAGACAATATGAGTTGCAAGTCCAGCAAATGAGAAAATCTCTATCAGCTGAATCTATTTACTGGTTTACCCATGAGTTGGTCGTGTGGGATAGAATGAGAAACCTTGCTAAAGTTAGTAATAAATGAATTCTTTTGAAATTGCCTTCAGGAGAATTATCTATCCTGCCACTCTTTGTCACAGGAGATTGGATTCTCCTCTATAAAGCCAAAGTGGTTACTGCCCAGTGTTCCATTTTCTCCAAGATGCTTGCAAAATTATTCACACTGGAGATCCATATTCTAAGAAATGGGGTGCAGGGAGGTTGTTTAAAGCTCTTATGAGTATGCAAAGGCACATGAAAGAAAAGGCCTGTGTTCAGAAGTGCAAAGGCCAGGTTTGGGCCCAGGAGAGTTGGGTTTTTTTTTTGTTGTTTTTTTTTTTAAGTTATAGATGGTCACAATATCTTCTTTCTTTTTAAATTATTTTTATGTGTTGCTGAGGATCGAACCCAGTGCCTCACCTGTGCAAGGCAAGTGCTGCCACTAAGTCACAGCCCCAGGCCCAAGGAGAGATTTTAAAGGGAGTAGGAAGACACTTCCACAGTGGGATTTAAAGGATCAAAAAAAAAAAAATGTGATTTAATTTATCTTGAAGATATGAGACCAAAAAGTCAAATATATTCACCATATTGCACTTAGTCTGATATACACAATAAGGTGGAAGAAAGGGCAAGGGCTCTGTACCAGATGGAAATATACTTAACTCCCACCACCACCATTAACTGTGCCTTAGCCTCCGAAATCCAATTACTGCCATGGCTACACTAGGGTGATGTGCTTACCTTCTAAAGGTTTTGTGAGGAAAAAAATGAGATAGCATATAAGCCACATGCTTAGGTCAATGCCTGGCCCTAATAAATGCTGGGTAAGTGGTGTTGGTGATAACAAAAATCACAATGTAATAATAGCCCAGAAGTACTTCAACCTGGATGACAACCAGGGTGACACTGGAGACAAAAGAGATGATTGAGGACTGCAAGTTAAAGTATGACTAGGAGCAGGGACATGAATAGAAATCCAAGGACACTGTGTTAACCAAGCCGATTGCTTCCTAGGAAGGGGTTGAAATTTCGAAAACCACACATTATTCCAGAACCCTTCTGGAAAGGGTGGTAAGCATTTACGCTTATCAATCAGTTCAAACTGGGATCCTTGCCCACCTCCATACCAAGAGTATGAAAAGTCTGCTACGTACTTTTGACCACCAGCTTTGAAATTATGCGATTATTGCCGAAACTTTGATTATGGGCTTGTGTTCACATTATTTGAAATTTTACTTGTAACATGAAGCAACACTACAAAATTTGAAATATACGTAGTTCCAGTCCCCACAAAACATGACTGCTCCAAGGCAGGCCAAGTTCTAATGTCTGGCATCTCAGGAGGACTGTTTGCCCTTCTATCAAAATCCTTCCTGATCTGGGCTCCAGAGAACACACACACGTCTGTGAAGCAATTGCTCCACATGTGATCACACTTCCCAACCACAGCTGAGTGACCAGCATTCTCCAGCTGAATGTGAGTGGTGTTGCCATCTCCACATTCAACCCTTCTGCAGCCCAGGGGCAAATAAGACTTTGGCTGTCAAGAGTGACACATTGCAGAGGCTCGGGCTGGGGTTCAATGTCAGAGGGCTTGCTTAGCACCACATCCAAAAATAAGCAAATACAGTAAAGGCATGCTGTCCATCTACAACTACAAGAAATAATTTTTAAAATGACACAAGGCAAAGACAGGAGGAGTCTGGGGCCCTGAATCACTCCATGAAAAAAAGCCATCCACTATGAGATGAGTAACAAAATTCTATCATATGTGAGATATTATGTGTCTTTAAAAGTTGTTTTTGTTTTTTAAAGCTGTTACCTCTAGTACAGATTCCATGAAATTATGTCAAAGATTTGAGGCCACAAGGCTAATTGGGATACTAAGCAAGAGACAAAAAGGAAATCTAGATATACATAACATGCTTTTAGAGGATTTTTTAAAAAAATTAACCAGCCTCCAGTACATACCCAGCCATATCCATACCCAGCCAGTGAATCTGACAGGTATTTATTAACAGCAAAAGACACACAGGTGTGTGTATACAATGAGAATAAACTGGTCAGATATGCAATTAGTTTCATATTCCCACCTGTTTGAAAAGCCCAAGTACAGCCAGGTTTAGAAAGGACCTTTACTGAATTTTCTATCTCTGTGCAAGTGAAAACTAAGAATACATACTATTCAAAGAATCCTAAGAACACGTACTTATTCAAGGAATCTTTCTGAGTTACTAGGTTCTAGGAACCGACCTCCAGATGGTCCCAAGTGAGTCTGACATCTTGGTACTTAGACCCTCAACCTATCCCCTTCCACAATGAATAGGGCTGACCTGTGTAACCAACAGCAAATGTCACAGACTGTGACTTCCAAGACAAAGACATAAGAACATTATGGCATCCATCTCCTTCTCAATTGAATCACTCCATCTGGGAGATTTTATCTTGTCTTAGTTGGAGAAGCCCTGTGGAGAAAGTGAGGTGTTGGGAGCTCAGGCCTCCCACCAACCACCAGCACAGACTTGCCAGACACAAAACTGGGCCATAATGGATGTCTATCCTCCGGTCCCAATCAAATCTTCAGATAACTATTGTTGAAAACTGATATCTGGCAGCTAATTCATGAAAGACCCTGATCCAGAACAACTAGCCAAGCTTCTTGGGTTTCTAACCCACAGAAACAGTGAGAAATATTAAATGTATTTATTAGATTTTCAACTCTAAAATTTGGGGAGTAATTTTCAATGCAGCAATAGATTACTAAAGAAACCAATGAATTAGTTTAGAGGCAGAGACAGAGCACCAAAAAGAGAAGGCATGTAAGCATGAGTTTTGTCCTAAGCTAAAAATGTCTGCCTATCTTTAACTTCTTTTAGTGCTTCCTAGAAATAGGGGGATTGGCCATGCTAGATATCTACTAAGTATTACCTTCAGTTTTCCACAAATAAGACAAGATAAAATCAGTTCTACATGTGTGTGACGCTAAAGAGGCAGCAAAGGTTTTACTTATGAACTTGTAACTGGCTCGTATGAAAAGCAAATTTAATAAGTTCCATTGTGTGTGCATGCATGTGTGTGTGTTTGGCAGAATTGAAGAAAACATGGCTAATTGAACACAGCATATATTTCATTCAGGGAATCAGAGGCTATTTCTTAAGAGCTTCACAATTCACATAAAATGAAGACTTCAGGGCAATTTTATGCTTGCGTTGCTATACGGCACACTGCACCTCTCCCAGTCCATGATTGAGAACCCTCACACAAGACTACTTCAGTTTTATCTTTCTTGACTGAAGGCCCTTAAGGGGTGGAAAAAAAAATCTCTCATTGCCTCCACATTGCAACCGGTTGGCTTGTTGGAAGTGCCACAGTGTTTGATCACACTGGCACGATTACTGAGGAACAGAAAGCAAAGAACTTGCCGTGGCTCATTTCTTCCTTTACAGTTTGCAGGAACCATTGCTCACTCTTACATCACATTAGCTGACATACTGACAAGGCTTAATAACACAAGCCCATGTCTGAAAACCATCAAGAAGACCCAGAATAGAGCTGAACAAGACAGCACCATACCTTATCATACTACCAAGGGCAGAGTCAATGTCTGATGACTGTTGAGTCAGACACATGCACTGTTCTGACCAGCAGCCCGCAGCACAGTTCAGGTCCACAGTAATCTTCTTTCAATATAGCTTTTTTTTTTGCTTCTGCCAACCTAATTCTTCAGTATGTCTGAGATCTTACAAATATTAAAGAATGACATGGCATTTTAATAACCAGCAGACCCTATTAGATCACTTCCAGTACACTGCATCCCTTTTTTAATAAAATCAGTTTGTGGACACAGCATCTTCTTCATCTTTAAGATTGTTGATGGTGTATAAATTCACACTTCAGTGCAACTTGCAATGATTCCCAAACTGGAATCTTCGAACGTGTATTGGAGTTCCATAAATAGTCCTCATCTTTGCAAAAAAAAAAAAAAAAAAAAAAAAAAAAAAAAAAAAAAAAANNNNAAAAAAAAAAAAAAAAAAATACAACCTAACAGGTAATAAAAATTTACCAATGATACTGCTCATGGGGTAAATAAAACAGGGGTGGGCACTATGGGGGTGAGAGTCAAATTGGACCCCGTATCTATTTTTATAAATAGTCTTGTTGGAATGCAACCACATCCACTTGTTTATGGTTGTCCATGGCTTTGCACAGCAGTCAAGTTGAGTAGTTGAGACAAAGGCCACAGAGCCCATAAAACCTAAGATATTTACTATCTTACCCTGGACAGAAAAATTTGCCAACCCAGGATAGAGTATCCCACTTCTTACTATGGAGCATATTAGCTGATGTGAGACCCTTTCTTGGACTTATTACACTGACGGATAGTTTAATCACTTTGCTCAATAGAATTATAACAATACATTTTATAAATTAACTGTCAAGAGCTTCATTAAGTATTTCTTAACCATGCTTACCAAAATTTAAAAATGGAATATGGACTGCACATATACTTGTTTAACAATTTTTAAATCCACATGGCAAGTTTAGCCTTCTTTTCCTCCAATATGACTCATCTGTTTGGTCACCAATATTCACCAAGCTAAGTGGTCTTAGCCTTACAGTGTTTTTTGTTTTACTGTAAACCATTTGGGATACAATGTTTTCCCTGATTGGAAAATTCATAAGCATGGATTAATGTATATTGTACAATATAGGAAATTTTGCTACATGGATTTTCTTAAGAGTATAACAGTTATAGGATTTGAATTCACCGATTTGGAAACACAAAGCATGTATATTTTTGGCATTGAAATAAAGTCCGTTATACTCTGAGACTGATTTTTAGAGAAGGCAATTCCCATCTTTCACCTTTAAGCCAACACAGTCCCAGTGAGTCTCAGTTTTATTGGAGAAAGCACAATACTTGGATTTCTTGGTGTAAGGAACTTTCTCCTCACATTAGTCTCTTAGAATGAGATCTGGAAATGGGACAGATCCACAGTCTTAACTCCCCATAACAAGGAAAAGTCTAAAACATTCTGTTTTAAAACTTCCCCTCAAAATATTATCCCCATGAAATATAAACATAAGACCCCAGAGATCCACAACATTCTTTACATCAAGATTTCTGAACTTCACACTGACATTTCAGGACTGAGGATTCATTGTTCTGGGAGGCTGTTCTGTGTGTCATAGAACATTAAGAGCACCCCTTGCCTTGCCTCTAGGAACACCCTGTCAATGGTCGTGACCATCAAAACTGTCTGCACATATTGCTGCATGACCCCCAGTTGAGAACATTGTTCTAGAGGAGAGTTAGACCTTTAGCTTGCCAAAGGTTGGTTATTTCATTCGACCTGCGCAAACCAATTATCCATGCAATTGGAAGCAGGATTTGCTTCCTTTCAATGTGAAGTGGCTACATGTCCTGTCACAGGACTTAATCACTTTCATGCTCACAAAGACCAATATTTTCATCAGAAAATTCCATGGTGCCAGTCTTTGAGTTGTCATCTTTTGCTATAGAACCCAGACTTTGTTCCCAGAATCTGATCAACATGTTGAAGGCTTAGACATTCAGAGCCACTCACTCTTTACCTCAACAGTTTCCAAGCCCTACCCCCTTCTGACAGCAATGATGGGCAGCCTCTTATAGCTCATCAGAAAACAGTGGCCCACATCTGCTAAGGTGTTCACTGTGACAGATTATTGCTTACATATTGCACATTAACAGATTTTATTTTTAATCAACAATTATGTGTACATATCAGGTACAACCTGATGTTTTGATCTCTATGTATTCTGTAGAAAGATCCAATCCAGCACATGATGACCATCCATCACCTCACCAACTCATTTGCGAGTGTGGGGCAAGGTTAAAAAATTTCTTGTGAAGGCACTACCAGTTGGATATGGTTGGTTTCTTGAGCCTTCTAAATACCCAATCCCATAACCATGCTCATATTTATTTATTTTTATTTTTTTTGAAGAGTCGTCAGCAGAAAGCCAGTCTGCTACTATTTAGGAAGTAGTATGAGTCTAAGCTGGAACACCCCTGGCGTCAAGCTATTTTGCCTGTCTGGAGCTAAGCAGACTAATTTAGCTCTCCGTCTAGGCCTGGAGAAGTTTAGGCCTTCATAGTGAACCTGGCATAAAATTAACCCTGTATAGGACTTTTAGTTTTTCAGAGATAGCTGTCATACACCTCACAGGGTAAAAAAAAAAAAAAAAATTTAAAAACTAAATAATGGAGCAGAGAATGTGGTATTCCTTTATTACCATGTCTTTTCATTTGATAACCTGAGAGATGTAAAACTCAGCTCTAGGCCACAATTAAATTGGTGCATCCAAATAAAGACTTCACATATATTTTCAAACATCCTAGCTGCTTTGAAATACTAGATTTTCGATATTGCTTTTCCCTCAAGGATTTTATTTTTGTCTACCTCCTCTTCCTTCACAAGAGAGACACACAATGGGCAAAGCCACATCTGACATGTTGACATTGCTGCAGATACCAAATCCTCACAGGACTGAGGGACAGTGCCACAGGGAGGTTTCTTTGAACTCCAAAATTGCCTGAAAGGTGAATTGGGGTAAAAAAATAAATAAATAAAAAGAATGGGCAAGTAAATGCCCCAACATTTGGGTTGTGACTGAGCTGGCATGAACCTGAACTGAGTGCTATTGTCATAATGTACAGGAAAGGCACATACATTTGTGAGATGCACATGGTTAAGGTAAGAAGGACCCCAGAGATTAAAAACAGGTTCATTTTTCTCTTCCCCCCGCCTCACTTGTGCCTTTTTTGGGGGTGGGGGGAAGTTACTGGGGATTGAACCCAGGGGTGCTTAACCATTGAGCAACATATCCAGCCCTTTTAAAAAATATGGTATTTAGAGACAGTCTGAGTTGCTAAATGCCCAAGTTATTGAGACGGGCTTTGGATTCGCCATCCTCCTGAACCACTAGGATCACAGGCAGGTGCCACCAACATTTGTACTTCTTGTACATGCTCCTTTCTAAATTCCAAGTAGCTTGAAGCCACTGACACCACAGAAACCAGGGGTTCATCTTCACCCACAAATCCTGGGGATGCAAGGTAAACTTCCTGACGAGATGGGAACAAGCTCCGTCTTCATGTCTTTTGTTCAAATATAAAGAAATGAGAACGTAATGATTAATTGGAAATTATAGTTCCCTTTTGACTACAACTTTAGCTTTTGGCAAATATATGAATTTTTTCTTCACCGCTATGGTTTTAAAACGTGTTAATGGTACATAAAAATACCAGAAGAATGTCACTGCCATCGACTTAGCTGTATCCCCTTTTCTTCTTTGGCCACTGTCCTGCTAGCTGCATTCTGACTTCCTGCTTGGGATCATTTGCCACTGCAGGAAGGAAAAGAGCTCACATCTCACCCTCCGCTTTCCATGCATTGCTACATTTTGAATGTGGTGCCTAGGGGCTTCCCAGCTAACTGGATGTGTAAATAAAAGAGTTTTAGATCACTTGAAGGTGTCATTCAAATTTTCATCCTAGCTAACAGGGAAGAAATTCGCCAAATCCATCCTGGGGCCATTTTCCCATCTCTCTTCCTGCTGACTGTCATGTAATGTGCTAGACGAGGACACAGCAAGTCCCATATTTGGATCTTGCAGGACTAAATCCCCAGTTCTTCCTCCAATCTTGAAACGATCACTCTTCTCCCTCATGGATGAAAAAGTACAAAAAGGGCTGAAAAGGCAATTTCTATCAGACTTTTTTTTCTTTCTTATCCATGCATACCTGAAACCACTAGCAATCACACTACACTTAGGACTTTATTGAACGAGATAGGACACCTAAAGGATGTGACTTTATAATTGAGTACTTTTTTATGTATTATTTCATTTGGAAATTATTCCCAGCATTGTTGGTACAAGCATGGAGGCCCTGTGATGTTAGATTTGGGCTCTTGGCAAGATTTCTCAGCTTGTCTATTCTGACAATAAGTACCATCACAGTAATCCCCACAGTGTGAAGACAATCATTAGTAAATGGCTAAGAGGAGATGTCAATGGTACTTCAGGCAATGGTTCAACTATCCACTAATAAAAGCTTTGAACTTGGATAATAGAAAACCTATCTCTCAGAACCACTTTACCAGAGACTGTTTTCTGTAATGGTCAAGGACAAATACCAAGATACAGTAGAACACCCACATAAAAACAGCAACACTGCTAGCCAAAGTTTTTTGAATGAGACCTTGCTCTAAGCAGCCTCTATACACAACAATATTGGTAGCTCAAAAACAATTTGTAAGTAATTCACCAAGAACTTAAAGAAAACCCAGGGAAGTTGTCAAAATCTCTATCCTCGTCAAAGGACTGGTTTCAGAGCATCTCAGAGGGATTTCAGTGAAAAGTGGCTGAGGAAGGCCAGAAGAGGTAAAGTCAGTCTATAACACTGCTGCCCAGGTGAACTTCCTGCATGGCAGAAACATTCTCTATACTGTCCAACACGGTAGCCACAGACTTGGAACTTCTGAGCATTTGCAGTATGGCTAACACAAATGAGAAACTAAATTTTTACTTAAATTTTATTATTTAAATTTAAATACCTGCACATGTCTGTTGACTACCATAATAGATAATGATAGAAAATGAGGAGGGGAGGTTGAGTGTCCATTCTAGTAGGCAAGTGAGAAGGCATCACCAGGAAATCCATAAACCAACACAAGTGTGGCACCACAGTTTCTTATTGCATGCCATCCCCATCTGATTGTCAGTGAATACCTGCTCCCAAGGCCGAGCTGAACTCACTAGGAAAGAATATTGTTACTAGAGAGCAATATCTAACATACAGGACACCGTGGGCCTGTTTCCCAATGCTAATGGCAAGGAGAACTTAAAATCTTTAGAAAAGGGAGAAAGAAGTAGAGAAGGCCAGTTTCTAAGGCCATTGAATGCGTGGTTAGAAAACAGACTGGATTATGGTTATTTGTTTACTGCTCTGAATCAATACCTGCATATAAATAGGGTTAGACAGGGGTTTCAGATATGTGCCTACAATCAGCCAAAAGGCGAGCAGTGTTCAAATTTAGTTGTTTCCTTACTTTCCGCCGTATTTCATGGTTTATTGTTTAGTATCTCTCTCTCTCCCTAGAATGTAGGATGCGTAAGGATGTGCACCATCCTGTGCCAGAAAGTACACACTGGGTAGGAGATTATCAAATGAGTATTTGTATCCTGCTTATTCGTCAAAAATATATTTAAGGACTTACTACATGTAGTGAACTATGTTAGTGTTAGGGGAATAGAAAAATAGACCTGTTCCCTACCTTTATAGCTCACATTAAAAAGACAAGGGGCTGGGGATGTGGCTCAAGTGATAACGTACTTGCCTGGCATGCGTGGGGCGCTGGGTTCAATCCTCAGCACCACATGAAAATAAAAATAAAGATGTTGTGTCCACCAAAAACTAAAGAATAAATTTTAAAAATTCTCCCTTTAAAAAAGAAAAGATAAGACAATCAAGGTAGGATACTGTATCAGCATGGACTTGACTTATGGTGTAGGCAGGAAAACCTTTCTGGAGGTGTTGAACAAGGCTGATTAGGAATTAGGTGGGTAAAATAAAGTGACAGGGAGAAGAGGAAGAAAGAGCATTCTTGGCAAAGGGAATGGCCTGGGTAGACATGGTAAGCTCCAAAAACAAACACTATTAACACTACTAACAATATTAACATTATTGCTGTTAATCCAAAGAGCAAACAAGAGATAGGAGAACAAACCCATAGGGTCTGCTTACGGTGACCCCAGAGGAGCGTTGCACCCCAAATCCCTGACCCAGCCAATACCACCTGAAGGCATCCTATCTAGGAGGACCACAAGCTACTGAGTATCGTAAGTATCCTAACACTCAGTCCCTATAATGTGGTAGGGGCTCTCCCAGAATTAAAAAAAAACAGGGGGAATGTGTCACATTTAGTGTGCATGCCAACTCTTCCATAAATCTGCCAAAATAGTGTCATAACTCAGTTATAGATGATGCTGTCACGAATTTGTTGTGACTCTTTTGCTAATACCCAGCCAAAATGTGTATTTCCTTATATGGGAAATAGAACTTGCAAGAGGTATATAATGTGATGCCTCTTAGCATTCGGTGCTCAGCCTTTGGATATAATTCTGCCCAGTCCACGCTGACACAAAGTGTGTTCCCTGTTGAACACACTAGTTACCCTGGCTCTCTGTATGCAAATCCTGCAACAGTGATGCTAATCTGATGCTTTTTTTGTTTTGTTTTGTTTTGGGGGTGGGGATGGTGGTCAGTTTCTTAAATAGGATAAAAAGAAAAAAACTATGTGAGAAGACACATTTATAGGACAAACCAGAGATACTTACATGCATGTACACACAGCTTTGCTCATGCAAGTATTACTTAGTTTGAGTTTCCAGTTTTGACAGTTCTTAGAAAAGTAAAATTATTATTCCCATTTTACAGCTGAGGATTCAGTAACTCAAAGAAAATGCAACTTGTCCACCAAGTTTGCATGCTTAGAAGGGGCAGAGCCAGGATTCAAAGTCACACTATCCAGATTCTTCCCAAGAG
Organism: Marmota marmota marmota; assembly: GCF_001458135.2. Taxonomy (NCBI): domain Eukaryota; kingdom Metazoa; phylum Chordata; class Mammalia; order Rodentia; family Sciuridae; genus Marmota; species Marmota marmota. The sequence continues at coordinate 23,583,549 of NW_026000241.1, forward strand.
CGGATCTTCCCGAGTACCCATGAAGAAGTACTGCATCTGATCCCAGCATCACCCACCATGCCCTTTACTCAACTTTTAACCAATTACTTATGGAGGTAATTTTTGTCCCACCAGTGAATGTATTTGCCTAAAGAGCCTTTCTCCCAGCCAGGGAGACTCTAGCTCTCTAAAGCGTACTTACTTCATGGTTGGAGTTTTGGGAAGCTGGCTTGGAATGTTCTATGGCCACTTTCCCAAAAAGTTAATATTGTTCATCTAATTCAAATCCAGAGCCTTGCTTTGAATTATTTTTTAAATTGATTTGGAGACCCTGGAATCATTCACAGGACCATTAGTTCTGAAATACATTGAGTCATTTTCCAACTCATGGATGGAATGCCCCAAAGCACTTTCAACATGATAGCTCTCACATCTGAAGTATCTATAAGGGTCTAGATATTTTACTCATATCCTGTAAGTAGGGTGACCAACTGCCCCACTTAGCTAAGATACAGTGTTTCTTGGGATGCAGGACTTCTAATGATAAACCGGGTTAAGTTGGTTGCCCTATCAGTAATTTAATCTTTATGACCTCGTTTTTACCCTTCATCATTACTAATAAAATAATCCAGATAGAACATTCACATTGTTTGTCCAAGATGGTAAGAGCATGTGGGAATACAAGTGAGGTTTGAAAAGAGGTCTAATACCCAGGGGTTACCCCTGGATAACCATAGCAGTACCCTTTAGCTGAGAGGGGAGGTCCTTGGGTACCAACATGTAAATGAACACCTCAAACCTTCCACTCCTCTGGAGAATTCTCAGTATTCTAACTTCTAAAGTGGATAGGACTTTTTCAGGACTAAAATAAAACTGGGAGCATTCTCTTTTGCCTTATGCTCAATGTTCTGATTTGCATGTCAATGCCAGCAGTGTTATTTCACCTGAGGGCTGCTTTTAAAACACCCAGAGCAGTGCAAGCAATCTGAGCTGGAAAACCAACAAGTAAAATGTGGAAAACAAGCCTTGGAGTCTCACCTGAGGAAGTGGAATAAGAATCAGGTGGACTTAAATTTAAATCCCTCCTCTGCTATATACCAGCTGTGGGACCTCGGGGTTAATAATAGTATTTCTCTTGATTATTGTGGAGCAAAAATAAGATCACCTGATGTAAATCTACCTTGCTTTGTGACTGGCACAGGACAAATGCCCAATAAATGTTAGCTCACCAACAACCCCCCAGAAAAGAAACTCAGAATGTCCCTTCACTTTGTAATCTCCTCAAAATTCCAAGTCTCTAAAAATCTACAAACCTACATGAAAATAACAAGTTTTATCAATAAGAATACAACCATTTCATTCTAAACTGGGCTGAAGATTTGAATGAACATTTCTCGGAAAACATACAGATAACAGGCACATGAAAAGAATGTTTGACATTAGTTAATAATGCTATACAAATTAAAGCAACGATAGGATATTATTACACATCTATTATAATGACTAAATATACCGACAATTACTAAGTCTAAGCAATGATGTAGAACTGGAATTTCCATCATTTGGAGATTTCAAAATAGTGTAGCACTTTTGAAAACAGACACATTGTATGACCTAGCAAAATGTTAAGTCCACAAAAAAAGCACATAGCAACGTTATTTATAAAAGCAAAAATTCTGCAGACAACCCAAACCTTCATCCCCAGTTCAACAGAAAAATGTGTGCTAAATCTATAATGAAATACTGCTCAGTAAGAAAAGAGAATCAACTACTGATATACATGACAAAAAGGTGAATGTTAAATACCTTTTGTTTAAAAAAAAATGATGCCAAACACAAAGGCTACATATTATTTGATTCCATGGACATGAAAGTTTGAAAAAGGGTAGGAAACAACAAGCAGACACGTAGAAGAATACAAAGGAACTCTCTGGGGATACAGGAAACACCCTATGTACTGTTCATGGTGGTTGCACAAATATATACATTTGTCAAAATGCATTAAACCATCACATGTAGAGAGAGCAAGTTTTACTGTTTGTAAGTTACATGCCAATAATTCGAATTTTGAAGAGAAGAAAAAACCAGATTATAAAGAACAGGGTTGTAACTAGGGGCAGGGGAGCCGCCTGGGAGAAGAGTGAGACATGAGCAGCAACCAGTTTCAGTGAATGAACTGTGACCTAGGTCTTTACTGGGTGAACAAGAAAAAAGCCACTCATTGCCCAGTGTCACCAGGTGTCCCACAGTCTCATTTCACTTGGCTGCTTCTAATGTGGAGTCAATTCTTTATCTCAGAAAATGTATCACATGGCCTACATTTTTAAGGAAATGCTAGCAGAGCCATTACTCCTCCTGCTGCCCTCTTCTGCATTTCCAGTGATTTTTTAAAATTACTATTTACAAGTAAAGACAACAGGTTAGTCGAAGAACACAAATTTCTCTTGCCACCGATTTCAACTCTAGCAAGACTAAATCCATTAAAAAAAAGAAACATAAATGTAGTAAAACCTCAAATTTGACATAGTGCCCACAAATGGACCCAGAGTCAGTCTACAGAGACTTGAGGACAGTGTTGTTGTGAAGGGGCAGCGAGATGAGATGGTATGCATGGGGCAGAGGGATGTGTGGGGCTGGAAATGATATAGCACACCATCCGACATTCAAGCCAAGTTTGGTACTCACCAACATGGTTTTTCCATGTGGGCCTTAATATGTTCCCAGGTCTTTTCCTGGTGACAGGTTAACAAAGAGTTTTCCCGACTTGTCAATCAACTGGTCTTCTCTCATCAGGAAAACCAGGATTGTACCTACATTCCACCCCAAGGATAGGCAGAGGACAGAAACAGAGCCAATGTATTGCCCTGCTTTTACACATTTTATTTATGGTTTTTTGGGTGGAAAAGGTAGCAAATTTGTACCTATTAGGGCTGGATGATTGCAGGCAAGAACAACAGACTGAGCAAAAAAGTACTTTGTTGGTAATTACAAAAATCAAAGAAAAATTTGTACTGTGAATCTCATTTTATAAGAGACTAAGGATTCTGAAATTCTGAAGCAGAGTCCAAATATTTCATGTAACCAAACACCTGGTGGCACATGCCTGTGATCCCAGAAGCTCAGGAGGCTGAGACAGGAGGATCGTGAGTTCAAAGCCAGTCTCAGAAACAGTAAGGAGCTAAGCATGTAAATAAATAAATACAAAATAGGGTCGGGGACAGGGCTCAGTGGCCAGTGCCCCCGAGTCCAATCCCCAGTACTCCTCCCTCACACAAAAAAATAATAATAATAATAATCAGGACACCCTACAGAGGAAGAGATTTTGATCCAAGCACTCATACCATCTTGTTGGCTATTGGGTCTTCAAGGACTACCTTTGGGAAAATCTCATCTGGGGCCCCACTTTTCTTAAGTCTATATGGAAATGGGGTGGATGAAATGGAATGACCAGGTCTAGTAAGCCATGCCCTTCAAAATCCAGGTTCCCAATTCTATAATACTTATGCTATAGGTAAGAATAAAGAATTGGATTCTCTGTCCTTCTTCCTGTACATAAGCAATATTTTCATAATTCTGTATTCTTTTTTTAAAATGGTAGAAATGCAATGCTGCTGATGTTCCATATTCTTATTTTCCCTCTAGAAAACAAAATTTTAAGGGTGCTTAGAGTCCCAACTCACCTCTGCAGAAACTTGGACCCCAATGTGTTAATAATTAAGTGATTATTAACATTAGGTAGTCTTCACATATGAAGCATTGAATCAAACTATGGTTTATTTTATTCATGCCATACAATAATCACAGGTGGTTATGCTGAAAAATACTTCTACTTTACATATGAAAAGACTGAGGTTTGGAAAGGCTAAAGTTACACCTTGTCTAAAGTCAATGGCTCAGATCAAATTCAGGTCTTTCCAATTTTATACTTAGTATTTTTTAATCACTGTGACATTGATGTCTGTTCCAGGAGCAGAAACTTGCCCAGAGTCCACCTGGCTAACAACGCAAATAGCAAAGGGTTCCCAATATTCTTCATGCCAGGAATAATCACCCAAGGGGTTAGGCAGCTAAGTGAACTGCCTTGATATTATCAATTGCCTTTTCTCCTCCACTTGCCACTTGAGATTTTGCTGTCCTCTGCATACTGACAAGCTCATCTCACCTGAAGCAGGAATGGTTTGCAAGTCAAAAAAAAAATTTTAAAAAAAGGAAGACCATCATTCCCCAAATGAACAGCACTCAAGAGCTTTGCCAAAGCTATAACTCCCACAGGGCTCACTGCAGTTGAGGCACAGCTTCAAGGACCTTGAAACTTGCACTTTGCAAGGTGCTCCTCCTCACAAGAAAAAAAAAATGGGGTTTGGGCAGGCACCATGAAGGTAAGTTTGACTCTTCAATACCCACTCCTGGAGTTTTTCAGGTGTAAAGATGGTCTTTAATACTATTAGACTAGAATAGAAAACATTGACATGCCACCCATTCACTCAACAAAAATGCACCAATTTAGCTAATAGATCATACAAAGGTAATTTCTTCACTGTGATATGTGCCATGATTACCTAGAATTTCCCCTAGAAACAAGGGAGCTGAGTAAAGGTTTGCAAAACTTACTTTATTCCACAAGTCTAAAAATATTTCAAAATGAAAGGCTTTAAAAAAAATGTAATGGACAGGCTAGGGAAGAGACCTAGCAGCATTCTCCTTCTGACATGGATTAAGACAGCTTTACCCATGAGATGGGATTAAAGTTGGAATTTCGAGTCATTTTCATCAATGTAGTATCATTGGTAGCAACAGAGTCCCTCTACAGTCAAAAGTGACAAGAAAGAATGTCTTGCAAGCCAAGGTTTGTAATAAGAGGTGAACAAAAAAACATACATATGATACTTCACATCTGGGTCATAAATATACTCTTTTATACAAAATATGATAAATATGTGTGAAGAACACATAGTGAGTATGGAAGAAAAGAACATATGAATGAAATGAAGCTGAAGCAGACAAAGAATCATTTATATTACTCATCTGGGATCAGAGGAAAAATTTACACATTTGTGCAAATAACTTGGAAACAGAGGGCATAAGACACTGTACTTGTACTCAGTAAGAATTTTAACTCTTCCAAAAAAAAGTTTCAGGAAAAACCATCAAAGAGTTATTTGGTACAAAGCATCTCAGCAGAGTTTTAAAAGTCACGAAAGGATATGTGGGACCTGCAGAAAACTAAGTAAACTTTGAGGGTGGTCAAATCCAAAATCAAGAACACTTGCAAGGATATGAAAGTCTCTTGTGACAATTTTTAACCTTCATGTCCAAGATTAGAAGATATTTGACCAGTTTTGAATCTCTTTTCAGATATGAACCTCTTTTCAGAAGGTCTTATAATAGATAGGGGGATAAATCTCACTAGGTCACCAAAGGTGATTATCACTTTGTCTTTATAGAAGTTTAATGTAAAAGCACAGAGGAACATAGGGTTTATTTAGGGTCCTTCCAACTCACAAAAATCAAAGCATATACGATATGTAGCTGCTGTAACATTTCTTTGAAGAGCCAAAGAGGCATCAAGCATCCCTGTTACAGAACAGAAAGTACCAGTCACATCATGAAACTCTGGTGTAAAAAAAACAACCTCAACTGATCCAGTTTTCTAACCTTTTCCTATTTCAGAAACTTTGAGGACATATGACCATGAACCTGCAATTTAGGAGACAAGCTGATGTGGCATTAAGCTCCGATTTCTTTTCCAATAAGACAACTGTGGTCCCCTCATGAGAATAAACCATGGCCCCCAGCCAAAAATCCAAGAAAAATACCGTTGCTCCCACATCACTATTTCCCATTCTATTTATAGGACCCTTATGTGGGAGAAGATTTAAATTCAGTTTTCAAACTTCTTATTTTCATGAGAAAGAAGAAAACATAATTGTCTGATACATGTTTGCGCATTACTGTTTTTAAACTCTGATAACCTTCCCAACCTCACCCCAGACAGCCTGAAAAAACTACATTACACTTTATTCTAGTTTGTCTTCCATTTATATTTTGGTAGAATAATTTGATCAGACACCTAAAGATCTTCCCACTAATGAAACCAGGATTTGCTAAGGAAAAAAAAATTACCATGTCTGAGTGTCCATCAAAAACAAAAACAGTTATTCAAAACTGAAACATAGCAACCATCTGTAAACTCTAGGAACCAGTAAGAGCACCAGAGACAGGCAAGGGTTAACACAGACAATTTCTAGCTTAAGAGAAGGAGGCATCATAATTTTTTAAGGCAAACACCTGGAGAGAAAAAAAAAGTAGTATTTTGTTTCCATCTGAAGAAATTGCAGACAAACATGAAGCAAATCACATCACAGGAATAGTCAATTATCTGAACATGCTAATTAACTAAATGTAATCAACCCGCTTTCAGTCCTCTCTTCACCTGCTGTAATATTTCTAGCGCATTGCCTTTCTTATTCCTTACAACCAGTACAACATTAGACAGTCTGCATGGTGCAGCAAAGAGAAACAAATAAGCACAGATTTTTGCTGATGGCAGGAATTTCTCTTGCTCAGGGCATATGAACCAACAATATGGAAATGGCAGCACCGCCTTTATATTTTAATTATTCTCCACACCTATTTTACAAAAGAGACTTAAAGTTCAATTAGGTAGTGATGCTCTGTTATGGTTATTTCATAAAAACTGAGCAGTCATTTAAAGTAGTAAATATGCAGTCATGACAGAATTAAATATTCATGAAATCAAGAGCGACTGGGAAGCTGAGGATATCAGAATATTAAAATTCATCATAGTTCTCACAATGTAAATCTTGTATGCATTTGTAAGGCACCCCGTCCAGTCTAGAGTGTGTTCAAATTCCAGTTCCTTGGTAGAGTGCCATTTAAATAACAATATTGATTTTGGTAGATAAACAACAATCTTGATTTTTAACTCAGTTTCAAAATGCAAAACAATTTTGAACATCCGCAAATCCAAAACTTGTTAAGTGAGCTGTCTCCAAACATAGAACAGCAACATTCAATGTGATCCCAACAGGTTTCAGTTATTTGTTTAATCTACTAGTATCTTAGGAAAGGTCCCACAGAAACCAAGGGAATCTCCAAGGAGGAGGACTTCACCAGATGCAATTTGCTTCTAGCCAGCAGAAGCACCTATTTTCCTGTACATTTCCTTACTGAGCAAAGGGGGGCAAGTAGATTGACTGACTCTGCTTCGGTTCCAATATTCTCGTTTGTTGAACCAACTTTTCCCCAATATTAGCAGCCAGTTTCAAAATGTAATAACACACACAAGTGCACTTTATACAGACAACTGAACAACACTAGCTTACACACAACTAAACTCCAAGTGTGTACAGAGACAGAAGACTGCCCAGAGACAAAGCTGTAATAAATACACTCTACTAATATTACTGAGGCATTATTTCTCTGCTATTTCCTCTACTTTACAATTTTCTGTCAGTAGAGGAAACATCAGCATCAGAGAATGGCATTTGAACATTTCTTACTGGAATTCAATTACCTGAAAAACTCCTTACTGCACAGTAAGTAGCAGCTATCCCCTAGTCTACAATGACACAGCAGGGCTGCAAAAGATTTGCAGGGTTCATCTGCTGCCAGGCACTTCATTCCTGCCCTCCTAGGCAAGAGAATGTCAGGTGTGGAGAAACACATACAGCTTGGAGCTGGGTTAAGCAATGCTCTCCATTCTGCGAAGGAGCCAAACTTTGCTCCCATTGTTATCATCTTTAGGTTGATGTCACCTCCCTCCAAGGAGTCTCAGAAGATACTAAGCAGCTCCAGAAGGCATATTTCCCCTAGATCAATATCATCCGAATGAGCCTCTGTTAGACTGGGAGGGCAAGCAAAGGTCTCAACACCGCTCCCCCGAGGTGCTGTGTTCTGCCCTAAGCATCACATCGCATGTACCAGAAGACTTTTCTCTGCACACATCACTGAACACCGAAACCAGGACAGACTTCAGCACACGCTTTCCAGTTCGGAAAGTCACTATCGCCAGTGGATTCCCTTGAATCCCACGCCTTCTCCACATCTGCCACCCCCACCCCCACACAAACGAGGTAAGGGGGTGGGGGAGCGGAGGGGTTAAAGTGACAGCCACTACTAGAGCTCCTCGGTTTTGTTCAAAAGATGTCACAGCGGCAACACTGTGGACCTACCTTGCTCTCTCCTTTCTCGCCGTTGGGTCTCGTCTCTGGATCGTCGCTGTCCTCAGCGCCTGCACTCTCGCCGGGCAGTTCATCCTGAGCCAGCTGCTGCTGCTGCTGCGGCTGGGGCTGGGGCGGCTGTGGCGGCGCCTGGCAGGCTCCGCCAGCCCCCTGGGAGCGGGGGATGGGCTCCGGGCGCGGAGAAACTCCCTCAACATCCATCTCCATCTTCCCATTCACTGGAGGGCAAGACAAAAGCGGAGCGGAGACTTGGCAGCGGCGCCCGGCGGCTCCTCAGCTGCCGGTGGCACGCATGGCTCGCCGAGGAGGGGCCGCCTCCCGCGCGCCCTCCCTCCTGCCACCCTTCGCCTGCGCTCCCCGCAGCTCCGTTCGCCCGCTCGGCTCCGGTACTGGCGGCGTCTGGACCCGAGAGCGCGAGAAGCGAGTGGCCGCGTGTCCTTGGAGCGGTGGCCTTCAGGCGCCCCTGGCAGTCCCGCTAAGCAGAGCGCATCCCGGCGGCGGCGGCGCCTCCCAACCGCGCGCCCAGCCCTGTGGCCGCCCGGGGACTTGCTCTCCAGCCGGGTCTCCCGATCTTCGCTGCTTTCCAGCGTCTCCAGGGGCCCCGTGGCGTTTCCCCTCCCTTCCAACCTTCGGAACAAAGTTGCTGGAAGAACAAACCAGATCGCCGGGATTTGCCCGGGTAACTGGCAGGAATAGGGAATATCAGGTGTAAGTGAAATCTACCATGCCCACCCGCTGACCAAGAGCCAACCCTCACTCTTGCCCCCTCCCCAACGCCGAGGGGCCAAGAAAAGGAGGGTTTTCCGACCTGTGAGAGGTGGTAGCGGCGAGGACTAGCAGAGGAGCATGCGGGGGGCTCTTGGCTGGTGAGCCCACCCGGAACCCCAGCGACCCCCTCATCCACGCTGACCCTTGGTCCCCCTCTCCTCCGTGGCGAAGTGCGCCTCCGGGGTCAGTCCCTCCCGGGAGTGTGGGTAGCCCGAAGCTCCATTCCTAGATCTGCTCCGCCGCGGCGGCTTCGCGCGGCACAGCCCTGCACTACAGAACTGGAGTGGAGAAGGGGAAGCCAGTGGCAAATTCCGGGCAGGAAATCGACCTAACCTTGCTTCGGCTGGGATCAGGGGTTAAAATTGGGAAGGGGTGGGGCCCCCACGAGAATGGTGAGGACGCGAGTCTAGTGGCGCGCCGGAGTTTAGCATAAAGGTCGACAGCTGAGGATCGGTGGGAAAGAAGGAGGAAGAAATGAGATGGGTGCCTGGCTTTTACAGCAACGTGCCCCGAGGTGGGCTCCAGCTGGGCGCTGTCTCTCCTAAGTAGCGAGTCCACCTGTGCTAGAAGGGCGACTCCAGGAGGCTTGGGTGATTACCCTGGGAGCAGGCAGTGAGTTCTGTCTATAATATAGAGAGATGACAAGCGAAGACTTGGAAATTTTGTTAATTCGGGGGCTCACCATTAGGTAATAGGGATGACTTATAAATTTCACAACTGCACTTGGTCCTAGGGAGTAGCTTACAACTTCTTAGAAACTGTGACAGAAACTCTGCACGTCTAGAAGGGACCCTGGAACAACTATGGCGAGAAATAACGGGTTATTAAGAACCTGCTTAATATTAAATAGAAGCCATTGTTCTGGGCTTTGAGTTCCATAATGCCCTCAAATGGATCAGCAGATAAATGAACTATTCATACACTGTTTCAGAGAGTAGCTTTTTCTCTTGACATATAATGTGAAACAGCACTGGTCTAATGAAACTGGAAAATTGCATTGTTTAGCTCACTGTTTGGCACTGACTTAACACAACTTTCACATAACAAGACCCACTGTCCCAATAAATGCAGTCACACAAGAGCACATCATTGGATTCTATCCACCACTACAATCTCTTAATCTCTGATTCTGACAGAAATCTCCACTTTAATCAGTGTAGACAGCCCATTAGGATAATGCAACTATGAACATGCTTTTGAAAAGGAAAAAATTAGGGACAGAATTACCCCCACCCAATCTCTTTTTCTTCAATATTTCTAAAAATTAAATTCAAATTCATTTTCTGGGTTGGGAATGTGTTAAAAATGATTTTGCTTTAATTGAAGATTCACTGTACTTGTAAATGACATTATAACCCTATATGTAGTAATGTACCCGCAAGAATATAGATATATGCCTTTTAAAGATGTTATTTACTCTCTATTTCCTATCCAGTGCATGGTAATAAACCGACAATTCTTACAGGATTTTTATTATGGTAAATTAGATTATCTGTATAACGTGCTTAGCAAATTACATAGAATATCCTGAGCACAGAACAAACATTGTCTATTATATTGAAAAGAGTAAGATAGGACACATTCACCTTGAGCATTTATCTGAAGATCTTGATTTAGGAAGAAGCTACCATTTTAATTAATCTTTACTTAAATTTTCTAAAAGAAGATATCTGCCATCTTCAGAGAACGAAGCCCCTTCTGAAGACAGAAAGAAAGTCAGTGTTGTTTTGTGCAATGAAGTTTTGAATTTGACAGGTTTTCCTTCTACAATGTAGAAATAAAAATCACATGTCAGTTCAGACAGGAGTTGGAATAGCTGACTGGTAAGTTATTATTCTTCCATGCTTGTTACTTCCAAAATGTGTTTGTGAACTTCTTTCAAGGCTTAAATGAAGATTAAATTTAAAAAAAAAAAAGATAAAATACTTTCAACTAAGTTTGTTCTAAATTTAGGCATATGCTTTTAAAGATTCCTATTGTTAAATGCAAATATTTTTCTTTCTTCTGCCCCTCTATTTTCTTGGGGACACAGATTTTTTTTTTAGCATCTGTCATAAGTAAATATGGACTCAGAAAATATATTACATTTCAAAACTGTTGATTGCACCTAATTATGCATGTAAATTGCTACTTCAGGCATACAGACAGCTTGCAACATTTTGAAAATTTTGCCCTACTAGTCATCTGAGGTATTTGTGTTACTATTTTGTAGTTGCCTTAAATGACTTCATATCCCCATTAACTTTCCATTAATGATGGGTCTAGAATAATTTTGACTTTTTGCTTTCTCTTTTTCAAATGATTCAAATTAAAAAATAAGCAGATTTTTAACAAATTCACCCTTCTTTTTATTTATACCAGGGTACTTGATTTTTTGAGTCACCAAGAAGACATTATACAAAGAAGCAGCCTGGGAGTGTAGTCAGTCTAATTCCTTGCTACTCAAAGTATGGTCCCTGGACTCCAAGTGTCCCAACACTTAGGAATTTGTTGGAAATGCAGCTTTAATCCCCAGCATAGATCTACTGAATCAGATCCTGTGTTTCACCAAATCTCCGAGTGATTCCTACCTCCTTCAGTTTAAGAAATACTGCTTTATCATATCACAGGATTGGTCTTTCTACATTGTAATTATCTTTGGCTCTCACTATTACCCTAAATACTACCCAGAAAACACAAAGTAGCAACTTCTTTCCCTCAAGACATTATATTCCCCACCCAACTCCTCCATCCTCCAGGCTCTTACTGATGCTTAATGAAAAGTTTCACAAGTAAACAATATATCTATGTTGTACATATCTGGCACTGAATGAGAAGTGTACAGTTGTCTACAATCAAAATGCATTAACCTAGGAAGCATTTTGTCTCAAATAATAAATTTAATGCAAACATGTGGGAAACTTACTCTTGGCCTTCTACTTGAAACTTGAAAGCCCACAGTTTCCTGTGCTGGGATAAGCAATGTCTTCTGTTAAAGTGTAAGCAGAAATCAACAAGTTTGTGTCTGTGCAATGATATATAACTTTAATAGTTTGGGGTAAGTTTGGACTAAATTATGTGTCTGTGCAAATATATATATAACTTTAATAGTTTGGGGTAAGTTTGGACTAAATTATTTGCTCCCCAAAGCTTTAGGAAATATCAGAATTCTTTCTTTAAAGAAATTCTCTTCACAACAAGCCATGAACTGTTACTGTAAAAGTCTATCTGGTACAGTAATTCTTATCTGGCCTGTACTTGAAATCATCTGGAGAAAGTCATCAAAATGCAGATTAGGATTCAGCAGGTCTGGGGTTGGGTCTGAGATTACATTTCTAACAAACATCCATGTGAATCTGGTGCTTTTGGTCTTTGGAACTAAAAGATTTGCTTTATTTCCATCAGTGGTTCTCAATTTTCAATCATGCGTTGAACTTTTAACAATCTGCAGTACCGTCTAAACCCCAAATAAATTACATCAGAATCTCTGAAGGTGGGATGTAAGCATCAGAAGTTTTTAAACCTCTCCAGGTAATTACAAAGTGTAGCCAAGACTGAGAATCAGGCTGATTCTCCATTTGTGTTCAACAGCAGCACTTGGGAACTTGTTAGAAATGTAAACTCGAGGGCTAGGGATATAGCTCCGTTGGTAGAGTGCTTGACTTGTATGTACAAGGCCCTGGGTTTAATCCCCAGCACACACATACACCCCCAAGAAGAGAGAAACATAAACTCTAGTGTTCCACCCAAGACCTACTTGCCAATCAGAAACTCTAGGGATGGAGTCTAGCAATCTGTTCTATAATCCAGTATTATGGTGATGGGTGCTTAGGTTTAACAACCTCTGCTGTGATCGAAGTTTTTCTATGACTGACTGCATGTTAAAAGTCTCAGGGGGAGTGGTCAAAAAATACTGATGTCCCCCTCCCCCATCAATTAAATAAAAATCTTAGATGGTGAAAGCTAACTTGGTTGGAAAGTTCCCCTACGTGGTTCCAGTTGTGCAGACAGGGTTTAAAAATTTTCTATAGACTGTATTTTTATGTATGCAAATTCTGTTTCCATGGAGCAGGAGTTTCTTCTATACTAGTTAAAAAAAAAAAAAATCCTTCCTTAATCTGCAAAAATGGAGTGCCTGGAAAGGTAAACTAGAGTACCAGCCCAATTATCACAGATTCAAATTAATGTACTCAATATTTTCAGATGTGCCACCTTTATTTTTTTCTTCTTGGTAACATGATAGCAACTTCTGCTCTCTGTAGCCCGAATCTGATGTGAAACTGAATCTCAGTTTGTGTTGGCTATGAAATGTGCCCTGGCACCAGCCTGCAATGACAAAAGTTTCCTTCATGAGTTAGGCAACTCAGGGGACATCCCTATAAAAAAGGTGACTGCTACTAAGGGCTTAGCATCTTATTGCCCAAAGTATAGTTCACAGTCCAGTAGCATCTGCATCAGTTACGCACTGATTATGAACACTAACTCTCAGGCTCCACCCCAGCCCCATTTAACAGTATCAGCCTTTTAAATCCCAGGTGAGATGTGTGCATCTTTAAAGTTTGAGAAACACAGCTCAATTGTATTTCTGGCAGAGATGACACTAGCAACCTGATCCTAACTCCGATATCTCTCCATTCTTTATAGACCTATTCCCATTCTGAGAACCTTATAGAACCTTCATAGCTAAAGTTCCAGTTCATAAGAAAAACCTACAAACGTTTCTCATTCTATTTTAACCTTTCTATCTTTAGCACCACTGTCCAATGGAACTTCCTGCAATGTGCTCTGCAGCAAGGAGTCACCAGCCACATGTGGCTTTGAACACATGAATTATGGCTAATATAACTGAGAAACTATATTTTACTTTTATTTCATTTTGATTGACTTAACTTTAAATAGCTTCATGTGGTTAGTGGCTCCAGTATTAAACACACAGGTCCAAAGGAATCATTCTTCCTCTTGCTTAGCACTTATTCATGTTCCCAGGTTGAACGCTGGCCCCTCCTACTCAGCTTTGTATGCATTAATCCCTACTGACTACAGCAGGATGCAAAACATCTGCCTTGCCACCTCATTTACATAATAAGTAACATTATGCTTATTATTTTGAATGAGCGGAGTTTAACTTGAATTAAGTGCCACCAAAAGTTGTCAAAACCTCTTTCATAGTATTCATAATTACGTAGCTTTAATTTTACTGCCTTTTCAAACGTCAGCAGACATGGGTACATTTGGAAACTGCCTTAAGAAAAAGAGACAAAGAACTGCAAATGGATTCAGGGTAGAAGACACATAGAGACATTCCCACACCCAACATCTTGTTGGTGCATAATGGAAAGTTGCATATATTAAGAATTTATCTATATTGAAAGTAAACATCAAAACTTGAAGATTACTCTCAAAATGGAAGATGAAACATAAAACAAAGAAGAGATCATGAAGTTAACAGTGCCAGAAGATAGCAAATAAAATTTAATATAGAAATGTACTCAGCAGTTAGTCTGAATGCATCTAGTCTGGGGAGCCAATGAAATGGGAGAAGATGGAATGGGATGGGAGATAAGGGAAGGGGATGAAACAAAAACACTCATAATTTGAAGACAAATACCAGCCCCCTCAAGTCTTCTCTTCTACAGGCTAATAATAAGAGCAAACAATTCTAATAACACTGACTCCAATCTATTAAGTGTGCCCCTGGAGTTCCCTCAACATCCCTGTGAGGCAGATAATACAATCAGGAATCAAACCATTCTGATTATTTTAACTGACACTCCTTAGAAAAGCTTAATATACATAAGCAAATTCCTACCTGAAAGAGAAGAGGCCAGTGCTAACGTCAGACCTTCTCCTTTGATTACTTCTAAGCAGCAAAAGCCACAACTTATTATAAAAAGAGGTTAGCACTGGGAAAATATGTAATCAGGGTTTGTGCCTTGCCCAGCTGCTGATTTGTGTGATTCACAATTATTCCCACAAAGAAACGTGTAGCTAAGGGTAACAGCCTCACTTCTGCAGAATGGTCCTTTCATAGCAACTGAAACCAATAGATAGACCACAGTGGTTGTCCTCGGGAAAGAAACTCCAAGGGATTTCAGATAGTATGACTTTAGGAGACTGGCTGGGAGCTCAGACACCATTCCAAACATCCTGACGTTAGTGCATCATCTTCAGATGCAGGGACCTCTTTCTTCTCAGACACTGAGGGCATCTTTCTTCATATTCCACATTAGTCCACTTCAAAAGAGAAGCAGCAGAGTGAAGATGAGAGAAGATGTGACTAACTTCCTTTCAGTGATGGGCTACAAAAGCCAAACTTAGTTCTAGATTTCTACAGCTTTGCTGATACCACACACCTAAGAATACAAGTTATTCAAATTCAACCACGAACCCTTATATTTGTTCTAGGCAATGTTTGGGGTAGATATCTACCACTCTTCACTTTTTCAAACATACATGTTTCTTGAAGAGATGACCAAAATTATAGGTGTACTTTATACACACAAAAGTTCCTAAGGATTCTGAACTTTAATTTCTGGTTCACGTGAAAAAATTTCCAGGATATTTCAGTTTTAAAGTGCAGTCACATTCTGCCCAGGCAATATTGGAGCAATTCTGCCTTAGTTAGATGATGACTCATTTGACTTCCTGAATTTTATACAGATTGTGAGCTTTGCTGAGCTGGTTCTAAGACTTGATTAGTGCTTCTGAAAGTTCAGGTGGAGGGATGCACTTCCTGTACTCTATTTTGATCACCCCTGTGCCTTCTACTTTGATTTGGGTCTCCCATTTTGGGTTCCTAGCTGCCTTCCTAGGCCTCTTTGCTTCATGTTTACTTTATTTACTAGGATCCTTGAGCTACAAAGATAAAACATACCATGGCCTCTGCCTTGCAAACCACAGCAATAAAAGTACATAAGCTTGTTACAAAATATGATGAGAGCCCTGGAAATAGCAAAGGCAATACAAAGTACTCACACTAGGGTTCCAGCAGCCAGAGGACTTTCCCTGTGTATCCTATAGGGCAACTAATAAATAACTCATCCAAGTTCTTAAAGTGAGAAATAAGGTCAAAGAATATGCAGGACCAAAATATCCCTTATATTAACAGACAAAGTCTGGGTTACCTCTATAGTCTGTATCTGAAAGCCAATGGTCTTCCTATTTCTGAACACTGGCATCAAGCACACCAATCCATTCCATCAGAGCAGGGTGGGAATGTGCCCTGCAGACAGTCAGCTGCCCCTACCCCCACCGCCCGAGGGTAAAAGAAAGAAATATTTTAGTCTTAGCTTCCTCTAACTGCCTTCAGACCATCCAGAAACCCCCTGGTGAACATCTTTAAAAACAAAACACACACACTTGAATTTAAATCAAGAAGAAGAGAAGGAGGAGGAGAAGGAGGAAGGGGAGGAGGAGGAGGAGGAGTTGTTACTTTCCCCAGGTGAATTTTGCATCCATCTCAGCCCTTTACACCATATCCCAGGTCCCAGTCCCCAT
The DNA here is from genome assembly GCF_001458135.2 of Marmota marmota marmota. Classification (NCBI taxonomy): domain Eukaryota; kingdom Metazoa; phylum Chordata; class Mammalia; order Rodentia; family Sciuridae; genus Marmota; species Marmota marmota. The sequence goes on from NW_026000241.1 coordinate 23,599,976, forward strand.
GGCTCCCTGTGGAGGGGAGAATTCTGAGGGGCAACCATGGACAGCTCCTTCCCCTCACTAGTCCTTATGGCCACTAGGTCACCATCCATTCACCAGCCATGCTCAGCTCAACTTCAGAACTCTCTCTCAGGTCCTAGATATGGCTGGTCAGAATTAACATTCGTGGTACAAAGCTGTCAAGGGGTAAACTCCTGACTCATTAGCAGCAGCCCTGTTTCTGCTGAGCAAACCAGAGATTTCAGGGAGGTGTGGAGCTTGCAGAGGAGGTGCGTTGGTGAGTACCTTTTATCTTACAAGTGCTGAATAAATATTACATTTTCATAATTTGGCTTTTTAAACCAGAAATTATTTTTCATTCCCTCATATAGCATATTTTAGAAGACCCACCTAATGCAGTGTCTTGTACATGATGGGAACTAAATAAATGTTTGAGAATGAATATTAAAAACCTTTTATGTGAAGGCTTAGAAATGACTTTGCATCTCATCTTGGGAAAATTTAGTCTTCAAAAAGTAAAATAAGAGTAGTTTATTTGGAAACTAGGTTTTCAAAAAAGACTTAGTATGATGAAATATGTGTGTAGATCTCACTGACCTATTATAGAAAGGTGAATAACTTTAACTTTGCACAACGACCTTTTCTGAGTCTCATTTTATAAATGAGGGACTTAGAATTGCATTCAGCTCAGAGGTAACATTGGACATCTTTTGACTACTTAAATGTATGCTAAAAGTGTCAGATATGCAAATGAAGGTGGGAAACTCTCTATATTTTTATAAGATATGCTTTCAACTTCATCTATAAAATGGTAGATCTCATGTTTCTAGATATGGCCACAAGTCTTCTAGTCATTTTGTCCTTTTTATTTTGCTTATTATTTTGGAACCAGCATATTGGAAATATTTGGGACTACAGTAAATAATTATATATGAGATTTTTTTGGGAAATGGGGAATTTAAATGTAAATATGAAACACAAAAGAACAAATATCCATAGAAACGTAATAAATGAACTTGTAGGGAAAACCAGTAGGGTGTGGGTGATGAGTTTACAAGGTCTACCTGGAGAGGGCGCTATAGTGGGGGAAACTGAAATTGCAATCAGGGATAATATACCATCTTAACATGACAGTACTCTCTTATTCTTTAAGAATACCACATGTGCCCAGACTCATTGCTGTTTTCACCTCTCCTTCAGCATTCAGGCTTCCAGCTTCCTGCTCTGTTGATACTATATCATTATGTGTCATTAGTCACTTCTCCACTGCAGAAATCAATGTCTTTCTGTATCCTTGATCTTCATCAACCTCTGTCCCTTATCTCACTCAAATCTTCTCAATAGGCCACTCAGTCTTGATTCTTCCTCCTTTCCTGACTGTTCCCTCACCAACTTTTTTCCCAACTCATCTTTTCCTATTCACATCTAAGTGGCTAATCAGCTGTTCTTCTCCATGTTTATTCTTTCTTTAGAGAATTCACAAAGCTACAACTTCCTCATCTTTGGACCAATCAATATTAATCATCAGAGAGATTAAACACAACATTAGACATTGTATATACAATATCCCTTTTAATTATTGTAACAGCACTTTCAGTGAGCATTGATAGCCCCATTTTACATATAAGAAAACTGAAGTTTCAACAATTAAGCTAGAATTCCCAAAGCCATAATCAAGATGATAGCAGAACCAGGAATTTGACTTCAGCTCTGTCTGATACAAATTTCATGATAGCTTCATCCATCAATTTGTTTATTAATGGTCTATTGCAGTGCAACAAATTATCCCCTGAGTATAATTCCTCAAAACCATAATAATCATTTCTTTTTAAATTTTTTTATTTAATTAGTTATACATGACAGTAGAATGAATTTATGCACTTTGATATGTCATACATAGATGGGATATAATTTCTCATTTTTCTGAGTATAATCATACTGGTCATGCAGTCACATATATACATACAGTAATAATGTCTGTTTCATTCTACTATCTTTCCTATCCCCACATCCCCTTCTTCCCTCCCTTCATTTCCTTCTATCTAATCTAAGGTAACACTATTCTTCCCTAGTGCCCCCCGCCACCTTATTGTGAATCAGCATCTGCATATTAGAGAAAATATTCGGCCTTTAGTTTTGTGGGATTGGCTTATTTCTCTTAGCATGATATTCTCCAACTCCAACCATTACTGGCAGATGCCATAATTTCACTCTTCTTTAAAGCTGAGTAATATTCCATTGAGTACATACATCACCTTTTCTTTATCCATTAATCTATTGAGGGACACCTAGGTTGGTTCCATAGTCTAGCTATTGTGAACTGAACTGCTATAAATATTGATGTGGCTGCGTCACCATAGTATGATGATTTTAAGTGCTTTAGGTATAAACCAAGGAGTCAAATGGTGGTTCCATTTCCAGTTTTCTGAGGAATCTCCATACTGCTTTCCATAGTGGTTGCACCAATTTTCAGTCCCACCAGCAATGTATGAGTGTACCCTTTTCACCACATCCTTGCCAACATTTATTATTGCCTATATTCTTGATGATTGCCTTTCTGACAGGAATGAGATAAAATCTTAGAGTAGTTTTGACTTGCATTTCTCTAATTGCTAGAGATATTAAACACTTTTTCATATATTTGTTCAATCAATTGTATTTCTTCTTCTCTGAAGTGTTTGTTTTGTTCAGTTCCTTAGCCCATTTATTGATTGGGTGATTTGTTTTTTTGGTGTTCAGTTTTTTGAGTTCCTTTTATGTCCTAGAGATTAATGGCTTTATCGGAGGTGCATGTGGTAAAGATTTTCTCCCAATCTGTAGGCTCTCATTTCATGTAATTAATTGTTTCGTTTGCTGAGAAGAAGCTTTTTAATTCAAATCCATCCCATTAATTGATTCTTGATTTTACTTCTTGTGCGTTAGGAGTCTTGTTAAGGAAGTGAGATCCTAGGCCAACGTGGTAAAGATTTGGGCCTATTTTTTCTTCTATTAGGCACAGGGTCTCTTTTCTAGTGCCTAAATCTTTGATCCACTTTAAGACAAACCCACATAAAATAGTTATCTCATACTAGACAAGGGTGACAATAACATTCACTGGAGAAAAGATAGCCTATTCAACAAATGGTGCTGGCAAAACTGGAAATCCATATGTAGCAAAATGAAATTAAACCTCTTATCTCTCACCCTGAACAAAAAAAGTGAATCAAAGTCTTAGGCACTAGAACAGAGACCCTGCACATAATAATCATTTCTGTTGGTTATACATCTGCAATTCAGTCAGAGCTTGATGGATATGACACATCTCCACTTCATGCAGCATCACCTGGAACAGTTTAAGTAGAGGTTGGAGGCTCCACATTCAAGATGGATCAGTCATGTGGCTGACAAGTATGTATAGGCTATCAGCTGGGTGCCCAGGAGCTGGGAGCCCAGGGCCTCAGAGGTTCACCATGAGCTCCCATGAGCTCAGTGTGGTTTTGCTTGGTATTCCTCACAGCATGGTGGCTGGGTTCCAAAAGCAAAGCGCTTAACAATGCAATGTCTTTTTATGACTTAGTCCTACATCTTTGCTATGCGCTCTTGGCCAAGACAAACACAAAGACCCACCCAGGTTCAATGATAGGACATAGACTCCACCTCTGGGAAGAGGACTAGAGTAAAGTAGCAAAGGAGCATGAAGAATAGGAGGAAATACTTTTATAGCCTTCTGCAGAAAATGTAAGCTGCCACATCATAACTCCTCTATAAATCACATACATACAAATGACTTCTAATTTTTAGCTACAAACTCTGACGTCTCTTCTGAGGCCAGTTCCCTTCTTCCAAAACCAGATTCACGAAGTTCTTTTCTAAAACCAAGTCTTACCCTATTCTTTGTTGTTTACATTATCAGCACCATTTTTTTTTCTGATTAACAAGTATAAATAACTTAAATACAGCCTTGACTCCTCTTGTTCCCATCTCCCCACATCCAAACAGTTGCTGAAACCTGTTAATTCTATTTCATTAAATAACATGTTCATTTATTCATTCTTTTAAAATCATTGAGTACCTACTATGTATCTGACCCTGAATTGGTTATTGCTAGTTATCAGTGATAGAAATGCAATAGTGTACACACACACATACACATACATACACATAAATATACCTGTGTATATGTATACACACATACTAGCTTTGCTCTCAAATAGTTTAATGAAAGAATTGATAGATAAAAAAATGTTAAAAAGTTTTAAAAGTATTATACTTCAAATACACTAAAGATAATGATGTAAAGACAAGGAACATTAACCTAGATTTGGGGTGAATGAAAGGTAAGAGGAAAGGACCAGAAAAGAATAAACTCTAATCCAAGTTTAAGAATAGTAGGAATTTTTTGTTTTGTTTGTTGGTACTGGAGATTGAACCCAGGGGCACTTAACCACTGAGCTATATCCCCAGCGCTATTTATTTATCTATTTATTTATTTTGAGACAGGGTCTCACTAAGTTGCTCAGGGCCTACCTAAGTTGCTGAGGTTAGCTTTGAAGTTGCAATCCTCCCACCACTAGATTGTAGGTGAGTGCCACCTCGCCCAGCAAGGAACGTTAGGAGTTTTCTTTCATTTGAGCTCACCCTTTACAAATAGAAATCAAACCAAATTAAACAGTATACCATTTTGTTCAGGATGACCTTTGGTTGATCTGCCTAGAGAGAGTTTCTGAAGTTTCTATTCAAATATATTTCTCTATAGACTTTAGTGACCAAAACCTATAGAAAATAAATTACTGTAATTGAAAATAATCAGTGTCATTGAGCACTGTAGTGATTGAAACTCAATAGAGAGGGATTGTTTTAAATTTGCCTTTCTAAATAAAATTTATTGTGAATATATAAGATAGAAACCCCATGTTATAAAGGTGAATTTAGAAGATTTTTTTTTTAAATGAGAGGGAAAGAAATCTTTCACAGCTTCATGTTGTGGCATGTTGCCGGCTTGCTCTCAGATCCATTCCTTGTCATTTATTGTATCCCCTTCTCTGCTTGGTGTCACAGGAGAATATATTTCCAGACTCCCTTGATAACTTGTCTCTGTGGAATTTCAACCATGGGAAGCAGCAGTAGAACACTGCAAGATGCAAGGAGGCAAGAAGCTGGGTCATTTCTCCCCCCACCCCAAAACTTCCCCTCTGCCTCACTGTATCTGTAGCAGCTGCATCTCTTCTGTGGCTTAAGCTCTTGCCAGACAGACCCTGATTCAGTGGCCCCAGGTCTTACAGGACAGAAGCCCTCACCATGGGTGTAGATTCTGAGATCAAGTAACACATCTCCTTTCTGTGGACTCCAGCCCTCGGGGTTGGAAGAGCCTCCTGACCCTGTTAACCTCTGGGCAGCCTCGCCATCCCTGGAATCCACCCCATGTGTAAGTGTGATCAATTCTATCACAATCTCCTCTGTTTGAAAGACCATAGTGGTTTATGTTCACTGCCTGGTCCCTGACCAATATACCTAGCTAGCTCATTTTTTAAAATGTTTTTTAATTTCTAAAATTTATATAAAATATAATATCTCAATCATTTTAGGTGTGCAGTTCAATGAAATTAAATGAATTCACATTGCTGTGCAAACATGACCATCATCCACCTCTAAACTCTTCTCATTTGCAGAAGCTGATGCTCTGTACCCATTAACAACAACCTTAACCCTGGCAACTACCATTCTATGTTCTTCTCAATGCATTTGACTTTTCTAGCTGCCTCACATGAATGGAATCATATAGTATTTGTCCATTGGTAGCTGGTTTATTTCACTTAACACAATATATTCAAGGCTCATCTATGTTTTGGCACATATCAGAATTTTATTCCTTTTTAAGGATGAATGATATTCCATTTTGTATATAGACTGTAGTTCATCCATTCATTCATCAATGAACACTTGGATTGTTTCCACAATTTTTGCTATTGTGATTAATGCTGCTATGAGCATGAGTGTACAAATGTCTTTTTGAGTCCCTACTTTCAAATCCTTTGTGTATACAAACATCCAGAAGAGAAATAGCTAAATGGCATGATGACTTCTATTTTTAATTTTTCTGAGGACCTATCATACTGTTTCCCAAGTGACTACACTGTTGGCTATTCCTACCAATGAAGTATAGGGGTTCCAGTTTCTCCACATTTTGGTCAACATTATTTTTTGCCTTTTTAATGATAGTCACTGTAATGAGTGCAAGGTGGTTGTTTTTGTGTGGCAAAAACTGTTCCCTCAACCATGATTTCTAGTCATACTGCTGCCCTATATTTCCATGACAAGTTTAAATAATATCCTCACCAGATCCAGCAACTAAGGCCCAGTGAGGCTTTCAGAGAAGAGAGACCTCCTTCAAATTCCACCCCAGCCCTCAACCTATGACCTTGGATTCTTTACTCATCCCTCTCTGTTCTTGTTTTTTTTTTCATCTTCTACATTGTCAGTAATAACCCCTGCCTGGCACAGCTAGGAGAATAATATTTTCCCTACATATTTATTTATATTCCAGATTCTTGGTTTTAAATATTTGATGCTTCACATCTTCCTAGCTTGTTTATATAGTTAAAACTTCATATGCTTTTGTTGACACAGTATCAATAAAAAGAACTGAAAATGTGCACATGTTGCTTTCCCTGGTGGATGAGCTTCAGAGGTGGTTAATTAAGAGGGCAAGTCCCTGATGTCTGACAAATATAACTCCAAATTCTAACTCCACTACCAGTAAATGTGTGACTTTGAAAAGTTACTGACTTTATTTAATTCCTCTGAACCTCAATTTATCTCTCTATAAAATGGGGATTATAAAATTTCCTACACCCTTGGCTGTCATGGGGATTAGATGAAAAAATTACATAATTTTCTTTTTTTACTTCTCACAGTTGTAAACATATGTTAGGGTATTATTAGACTCAATTTGAATTGCATATTTTAAAATGTTCAACTTTAAATGGTAAAACCTTTTATACCATGTTGGGGATTCTGATTTGGGTTTATTTAATAAAACATTGATAAAGAATGCTTCTACCCAATTTGCAGGCTTCACCAGCCTATCCCAAAATCTAGGTATATGATGATAACTGTGTATTTAGTTATGTAACCTGTGGATGTGGGATGGACAAGCCCTAAGGGCCTGGTCTTTTCTTGGTATGCTTGAATATTGGAACTTCATGGCATGCGGCTTTTTGTGTAGTAAAAATCATAAGTCTAGCTTTTGATTAACAGCAATAAATAGAGATAATGATAATTTTATTACAAAGGAAGAACTTTTGCTTAACCAAAGTCCAGACCCCTCATGAGGGAATAGGTCTAACTCATTCATTTTTCCTTCCCTAAAAGAGCAAATAGCACATAACCATTACCTCATTCATTCATTTTACAAACCTTCCTTGAGCACCTGTCACTAGGAAATATGCCAGCAATGTAGAAATGTAAGACATAGCTCCAACCCCCTAGGAGCTCAGGGAACTGACAGCACCAAGGGCTATGGGAACCCACAAGGGCTATGGGCACTCAGCCTGAGGGGCCAGGGAGGGGGCGGATATGTGGGCTGAAGCTGAAAAGATGTCAACAAAGACGAATAAAAGGGAGGGAACATATCGTTCTAGGCAGACAGAGGAGCAGTACAAAGGCACAATAAGTGAAAGTAGCATGATGCATTGCAAAACCCCAAGTATGTGAGAAACGAGAGATGGGCAGAAAGGTGGCCTGGATCCAGATTGCAAAGGCACTACTACATGGTAAAGAGTTCAGATGTCAGACCATGTATGATGTGGAAGAATCATGGTGGTGTTTTAAGCAAGGAATAAGAAGAGGTGGGAGATTTCATGACAACTCTGTGGAGAAGAGTGGGACTAGAAGGTAAGGAGACCAACAAGGGTACCATAGCAGTAACAAAAACAAGAAATAAGGGTTCAAACAAGCCAATGGTCACAAAAAGGAAGAGAAGGTACTGGATTCTAGAGAGGAACCATAGGCAAAACCAATGGGACCAAGAAAATCATTCAATATGCCTGTTACTTCTAAATGAAAGAGTTCCAAGATCACTTAGCAGATAATAAATACTTTCTGACACATGTGAGCCCACCAAGGGAGACTTCAAAGATGTCCAAGGGGAGGGCAACATGTGTGTGCCATGTAGTCCGACTCCCACCAAGGCTGACCTACTTTGCTATCAACTATGCCTTGGAATGTCAGAGGCCAACAAATTCTATGGAATTATTATTAAGGAGGAAATAGAAGGAAGCCATGCCTTCATGGGGTAGAAATGTTTGCTTGTATGCTTATAGTGCGAGTCACTCTGAAATCTCTTGTATTTTATCAAGAATCTAAGTATATGCCTTCCTGTGTCCATTCTCAGGCTTCCAAAGACTCTCTTTTCCATTGCCCTTTAAGCAAATCTTCATCTAGACTATGTCTGACCAGTGAGAATTCACCTTATTTTTAAAGATCTCCAAATAAATATATTTCCAAACCTCCCTGAGTCACCCACTTCAGTTCTTAATCACTGCCCACATTAAAAAAAAAAAAGGCCTTGTCACACCTACTCTAACTTTTCACTTGGCCAGGTCAGTCTTTCTTCTCATGCTATTTGGAGGATGATAAAGAATAGCCATTATATGAAAGGCATAGATCTGCACTTGACTGGATCTTGTGAATGAAAATGACTGTTCCCTTAGAGATCAATGCAAGGTGAATGACACTAAATGTAATTTGCTGTAAGTTACACTTCCCAGGTTCCACAGCTAGTGATTTATAAATAAAAGAATTTGGGGTTGCAGTGGGATAACTATCCACCCTGAACACACCAGTTCCAGAACTAAGCTTATTCTTGAACATTTTCTTGCCTTGCAGTTTTTTATGTAATTTAGAACGTGGCACCATTTTTGGAGTTTATATTTGAAAGATGCTATTTGGGGGCATGGTTATAAGATGTCTTATAGTAATAATTCCCTATGTCTAAGAAGGGTTTAGTAAGCTGGATGACTGGATCTTTCCATGGTCAATTATTGATGATATTTTGGGGAGATAATGGCAGGCTGAGCCATGGGTGTTGGATAATTGCACCAAGTGTTGGAAGCCAAGGAAACAATAGGGGAATTAAGAGTGAAATGTAGGATCAGTTCAAGGCTAGAGGAAGAAAAAAAGCAGTAGATTTTTTTTTTCATGAAAGATGTTTTGGGCTGCAAGTGATAAAGCAAATTCAAACTGTCTCAACAACAAAGGGAATTTATTGGTCCATAGAACTAAAATGTGTAAAAATAACATAGTCTCTGTAATAGTTTGAAGTGGGGTCTGACTTTACTTCCCTACTATTCTCTTGGATCTTTCTCTGTTGGGTCATCTTTTCCCCAAAGCTGGCTCCACACTCATTGGATGACATTAATCACATATCCTCCCAGGAAATGATCATCAAGGAGAGGAAAATGTCATTATCTGATTGACACAAGCCAATCTTGTTCTATCCCTGGATAAAGGGTGGTATTTGATCCTACTAAGCCACATGCCTGCCAAAACAGAAAACGTGTACAATAGATGGTAAAGAGACCCAATGCCCACTGCAGCACCCACTTAATCAGTGGTCACCAGAGAATAGAGTCAGAAAAGAGGAATTCAAAAAGTATGAAAGCGGCCATGGCAACAGCAGAAGACCCAATCCACTAGGCACAAGAAAGCCTCCACCTGGAGAAAATCTAGGTTCAGATGCCAGAATGACTACTTATATTTTTTCTGCCATCACAGGCACCTAAGAACATAACTCCGTAGGGAAGTTGAAGCCAACGCCTACATTCAGACAGCCACTTCCTGATTTTAATTATTAAAAGAACAATATGGTTATATTGTAAGATAGCTCATGGCAGTAAATCACCACTCTAGAATAAGAAAAAGAGACATTCATTTTTCAAGCAACTAATGGACTATTTAGTCAATGTGTGCTCTTAAGGACAAAGTAGAACTCTGAAACACGAAACATTTCATTAAATAAAACAGCTTGTTTCCTAAGGACTGCACTACGTTTAGAGACAGGATGTTCCAGTACTGATTCCTTTGATAGGAACAAGAAGTTACACACCAGTATTGAATAGGGAGGGGAAAGGATCACAGCCATTGGGAAAGTGTATTTTTTAATTTATCAAGATCTGACTACAAAAACAACAGGCTTTGTTGTTATTTATATTAAGAAAGTCCCTCTGAGAATAAATCACTTAGTAAATATCTTGTATAGTACTTGGCAAGTAGTAGTTATTCAATAAATGTTCATTGAATTAAAGTATTTATTGAGCACCTTGTAAGTACTGTGACAGGCACTGATAGTGATTTAGCAGATACTACACTTATTCCTCAGCATTCACCATACCCAAGAACATGAATGGCTCTTATAGCAAGCATCTGAGCACACATGGGGCAGCCTACAGGTACTAGGGAGTTAATATCCCTGGAAAAGCTCTCAACCAATGATAGATGAAATGAGTGGTTAAATATCCTAGCTTCTGGAATGGGGATATAGCTCAGTGGTAAGTGCTTGACTGGCATGTGCAAGACCCTGGGTTCAATTTCATGCACCAAAATAAATAAGTCAACAAATACTCCAGATTTTTTGCCCCATAGGCAACACAGTTCTTCTAATCATGTCCTATGATGTCACAGAGGTCCTGAGTAGGACACAGCCCCAGTTGCCCACAGCACTAACCTGCTTGTTAACATATACTGCAATGGCTTCTTACCCTTCCTTTCCCTGCTTTATTACCCTCTTGCCAATGCTTCCTGAGATTGCCTCCTAAGGAGACTCCTTTTGCTTGTAAAATTGTCTCATGACTAGCTTCGGAAGGACAAGAGACCTCCTTAGTAGTATTCACCTTCTCTTTCTGGCCACCAGACCTTAAGTACTGTGGAGAGAGGCAGCAAGCCTAGTCCCAGGATGTGGATGATGACTGGGGGATGCCAAACATGACAATCTCATTTTTAGCTGCTCCAGTCAATCTTTCAGCTACAAGGGAGTGATGGACGCTGAGCCAATGCAGGGTAAGCACAAAGCTGATACAAATATTCTAAGGAAGCTGTTCTTTTCCTGATAAAAGGTGATAGGTGTGACTGTCTTCTTTCTGCCTTGAAGATGATTATGATGCCTGGAGACTTACTGAAGATATCCATAGCAAAGATTTTCACTGGGGCCAACATCACTGAGACAACAAGAACAATGATCCAGCTCTGAGATTTCTCATTATGGGAGAAGATAAAACCCTGTTTGTTTAAGTCAACTTCATTCCAATTTCAGTTACGTGCAGTTCAAAATCAATCCTAACTGATAGAAATACCTCGCACTGTTAGGGATTAAAAGAAATTAAAATGGAACAACATATGAGTGTTTTGCTGGAGAGTAAAAACTAAGTTCTAAGATAATTAGAACCATTTTTTAAAATTCTAAGTAATGGGTATAATGTAATAGTTTGTTCAAGCACAGGTTGAACAACAGACTGGTCTGTATTGAAGTACTGCAGAGTGTTTGGGATTAGAGGACCCATTAGGTCCCCTTAAATCTGAAGTTTCTATTACTGTCTTACTAGAGAAGGAAAAAGTCAAAGTAGTAGTTTCGGCAGTAGTTCCAACAGGTTTAGTGAAGAATAGCAGAAAGAAATGGGCCTTGGAGGGTTATATAGGATATGAACAAAGTGAAATTTAAAAAAAACATTGTCATCAGAACAGGGGTTGGAAATACATGCTGCAGAAATATTGCCTACAATGTGGAAGTCTCATAGGTGAACTCTCTCAACTTCAACCCTCCTTGCCCCCTCCCCAAATGAAGGGGGAATGCAGCTGTAGATGATAATTTCAATATAGATGTAGAAGCAGACATAAAAGCCATTTCAAAAGAGCCTGTTTCCACTGGAAGATCTGCTGTGACTGGATCCAGCTGATCTTGCTTTTAAACCCGTTTAGGAATCTCAAAATCAGCTCAATGGATAATGACAAAAGTGTTAACTTCTGTGACACCACTCTTTGCAGATGAGACTGGGATGTCACCAGGTGTGGTGTTAAATGCCAAGCTGAACAGAAAGTGGAAGAGACTGATGTGGTGGGTACTGGACCCCTGAGAGCAGCCTCTTGTCATTTGTAAATGTGTAATTCATTAGCTGTTCCTTAGCAAAACCCTGTGAACTAGATTCCTCTTTTTCTTTAATGAAGAAACAGAGGATCATGGGATGAGTTCGAGGTAACAAAAATATTTTTAGTAATGAGATAAATATTGGAAATCTGAATGCTAGAATCATACAGTAAGGAAAAATACAGGGATCCCTGCTAATTCTAACCCGGACTATTTACTGTATAGTTATAATGATTAGAACTACTGGTGTCTTTATTTTACAAAGTGCTATTGACTGTGCTACCCATTTGACCCTCACTAAAACCTCAGGAGGTAGATAAGTCAAGAATTAAATCCTCAACTTACAAAGGAGGAAACTGAGGCTCACAAAGGTTAAGCAATCAGCTTAATAACTGACCACATCACCCAGCTGGTACGGGACTAGAATCCAAGCAAACATCCATTCTCCACTGCTCCAATCTGCCCTGTAGCTTTCAGCAACAAGAAACCAACTTGATGAGGTGTGTGATAATCACCAAGGCTGGTTATGCCAAAGGGGCATGCAGTTTTTGCATTACTGAGGACAGGAACTGGGGACCAGATGTGACATCCAAGCAGAACTATTGCATTTCATTTGGGATGCTGCCCTCAATTTCTCACTGCCCTCATTCCCCCCTCCCCTACAAACCACATGCAAGATTGACTGGAACGAACTAATCTTGAGGTTCTGGAACATTAGGCAACTGAAGATCTCACCCTTCTGGGGGGTCACATTTGAATGTAGTTTGTCATTGGATTTTCAGGGAACAAAGGATAAAGAAACACTCTGGCCAGACTCTCATCCTCTCTTTCTCTCTCATGTGCTCTCTTCTGGCACCCTAAAACTCTATCTATTTCAATAATAAAGAATTCCCCATGATTTTTCAAAGTCTTGTGTCTTCAGCCATGGCCAGGATAGTGTAGTTAGATGTGGAACAGTCAGAAGTGCCGGAAGGACACCCCTAGTTATATGAACTGTGCAGTTGTCAACAGGTGCCTGTCCCATGGTTTCATGGGAAACCCTGATAGGTGAGGGGTGCCCAGGAATGGGGAAAAGGAGAGCAAGATAATTATGCAGTCAAGTGGAGAAATTTATCAGCATGGCCAGAGTCCTGACTCCCTTGCCCACTGATGTGTGCACAATAGTTAGTGTGAGGCATCTCTGGGGGGTTTTATGGGCTTAGAACTACTTCCTTCTGCAGTAGTGTGATTCCTATACATTTGATTGATGTGCAAATATAATTTCCTATATGTTTTAGTTTTCTAACAATGAGATTCTCATTTGATTTCAGAGACTGCACAATGCCAGCTCAGTTTTGCACTGGGTAACTTGGAAGTATACACATTTGGCACAATTGGCTGAATCATTTTCATCCTTGTACCAGCAGGTTCCAATCATGGCATCCTAATCAATCTTTTGACCATCTACATTAATCCCCAAAATGACCCAGATAATCCGATTGTCTGCAGTGCAGCCGAGTCACAATTCACATCAGACCATCTGGTGGCTCTATGTCTTCCAAGGGTAGCCCAGAAAGACCATCTGCTTTAATGCTCCGTATGTCCTGCCGAAAAAGGCAAAGGTGGAGGCCAACCACGCACTAGCAAGCCATTCTCCTCCTGCTTTTGCATGAACCAAAGAAATTCTGAAATGCACTGTAATTTAGCTGCTCAAACCTGCAGAGCCTGCTTTGCATTCTCAGTGAACACATCGGAATATTCAGAATGCAAATTAAACTTTATGGGTGCCATAACCTTGGCCATTTATTGCAGCAGATCCCGTAATTGCCTGATGCTGCTAATACAGCCAAGACTACTTTGGCTTTTTTTTTTTTTTTTTTTCCTTTTTGCAGCTCGAGCTGCCATGTTGATTAAGCAATGCTGTGTTTCTTTGCACTATTTCTTTGGCTAATGTATTAGTTAGGGCTATTAGTTAGGGCCCTTTTATGTACAAGTACCTAGAGTAGGTTTCAGGTAAAGATGGACAAAAAAAATTGAAAATAAAATATATTAGTTTGTGGAAGTTCAGATAGTACTTGAGAAATAAGTAGAGTTAACATTCTGAGGGAAAATAGGCTTGCATTAAAATATAAGGAGAGTTAGGAAAAATAGGTCAGTTTGAGAAAATTGGTGAACATAAGATATATTAGAAAGTAAAAGCTGTCCTTTGAATAATTGATCCTCAAAGGTATCCATGGTTATACTAATTTGAAAAAAATCACCAGCATTAGAATTATCACCAAGGAAGAACTAGGAAAGCTGGGGTAGTAACTGACCTACATAACATCTATATATAAGTTATAAAATGATGCCCATTCCTCTGCACAGATAAAGCTGGCTCTGACCAGACATGTTCAACTGTCATCTTTAGCTTAAAGAAACAACCACCAAATAAAATATCCCAGGGCAGCAACTCTCTTTTATTTTATTGTTGTAGTGATACAAAGAGTTGGATGAACATTCCTAATTTTGGGGGGCGGGCAGGGGAGGTAGGCAGACCCCTGGAACTTGGGTAATGTTAAAGGAAGAGCTTTAGGATTTGAGTGAAAAATAAACTCCAAATATGATTTGAGGTATACAGTCTTACAGGAGAGCTACTGTTCCTCCTACTGCCCCAGCAACTCACACTAGTGCTCTTAGGAGTTGTAGACGGGTGCCTTCAGCTCTCTGGGCTGACCATGCATGCCAGTGGCCTACCTGGCCTGGGATCCTGGGGGAACCCTGCCCCCATTCCGCTAAACAGCATTTTCCTAGTTGGGGCTGTATGGGGCTCCTCTACCCGCAAGCTCAATTAGTCATGGTTCTACTGGGGACTCTCTGCAGTAGTACTACTTTTGTGACAGTTTTCTTTCTGGGCCTCGAGGCTCTCTGAGTTATTCTTTGCAATCTAGCATGAGGTAGCCATGCCTCTGCAACTCTTGCACTTTGCACAGCTGCAGACTTAACACCATGTGAATGCTAAATGGGGGTATGACCTATACCTTCTGGAGTGGTAGACCAAACCATACCTGGGTTCACTTGAGTCATAACTGAGTTGGCCAAAGAGAGTGGGGGAAGTACAGGGCAGTGAATGCTAAGATCCTACAGCCACCCAAGGCTTCTCTTTTGACACATATTTGTCTCCCAGGCTTTGGTACTCTGGGGCTATAATGGAAGATAATGTAGCAATAATTTCTGAAATGCTTTTGGTGTCATTCCTACATTGTCTCAATGAAATGCATGATGGGCATCTTATTTCCACCTATCCAAACTAATGTCCTTATCAAGTGGCACTTTGACCACACCTTTAATATTCTCTTCTAAACATGCTTTTTATTCTTCATAATCTGACTGAGCTGAAAAATGTGCCAAGTCTTTAAGTTCTATTTCCCTTTTCATTATAAACTCTATTTTATACAAGCAGTTAAGAAAAATCATGCTGTACCCTGAACACTTTGGATAGAGATGTCTTCTGCCAAGTATCCTAATTCATTGCCTTTAAATTCTGCCTTCCATAAAGTACTAGGACATGGACGTAATTCAGTCAAGTTCTTTACTCCTTTGCAAAAAGGATGGCCTTTTTTCCAGTTTCCATAAGATATTCCTCACTACTTTCTAAGACCTCATTAGAATGGTCTTTACTGTCCATATTTCTTTTTTTTTTTTCTCTTTTTTTTTCTGTTAGAAAAAGAGAGAGAGAGAATTTTAATATTTATTTTTTAGTTTTCGGTGAACACAACATCTTTGTTTGTATGTGGTGCTGAGGATCGAACCCAGGCCACACTCATGCCAGGCGAGCGCGCTACCACTTGAGCCACATCCCCAGCCCTGTCCATATTTCTTAACTACATTTTGACTGTAACCACTTAGATAATCTCTAAGAAGGCTAAGGCTTTCTATAGGTCTTCTCTTTTGAGCTTCTACTAAAATCACCTATTATGCTGAACTCGTGGCAATCTAGCCTTTTTCTAGAATGAGGAAATGCAAGAGAGAAGTGCAGAAACATGATGCAAGATTTCTTGAAGCTTTGGCTTGGGGTGTGCATGTGATCATTTCTATTTGGCCAATACAAGTTATATTCCTGAGCATAATGTAACTATTCCAGCCTCTACCCATTATCCAGTCCCCAAACCACTTCCACATTTTTATATATTTGTTACAGCAAAAACCTACTTCTCTTATACCAATTTCTCAGTTGGTTTGTGCTGATATAACCAGTTACCAAATACCAGGTAATTTTAGCACAGAAATTTATTTTTTCACAGATCTGGACACTGGAAAGTCCAAAATCAAGACCCTGATGTATTTGGTGTTACTGTGAGACTTGGTCTCTCCTTCTAAAATGTGTCTTGTTGCTTCATTCTGCAAAGGGGACAGATGTTGTATCCTTACTTGGTAGAAGGGATCAAAAGACACAAAAGGGCCTAAGGTAGTTTCCTTCAATCCTTTTGTAAGGCACTAATCCAAGACCCCACTTCTTAAGCCCATCACAATGGGAAGTAGGTTTGAACATGAATTCTGGAGGGCACATAAACATTCCAACCCTTGCATGCACCTTTGAATTTGTATTCAGCAATGTAACTTATTTTTGTCAAACAGAATGAAAATGACAGTGTGCCAAATCCAAGCTGAGGCTTCAAGAAACCTTGCATGTTTCTGCTTGCTCTCTTGCACTTCTGGCACTACCATGAGAAACACTTACCTGATAGGAGACCCATAGAAAAGGACAGACCCATAGAATCAAGCTGCCCCAGGGAAGCTGAAACTGCATTAGAGGACCCATACAACCCAAAAATGCAAGAGTGAATCCAATAAAGGTCAGACAACACACAAATGTGTGCATTATAGTAATAAATGATTGTTTTCTTTAGGCACTGAGTTTGGGGCTGATTCATTACAGAATGACAGCTAATAGATACAACAAGAAATAGGGCAAATCCTCAGCATTCAAGTTTATGGATATTTTCACAAACAGCTGTCTTTGACCTGTAAAAACTCCCAATTTCTGCTTCTCTGTACACAGTTCCAAATCCCTGCGGGAGACAAATAGCTGGGGAGGATACAATAGAATCTCAGAGAACATAAATCCTCTGTGTGCAGGGGCTAGAAAGCCTCCCCAAAGATGGCTGCCACAGCTGGACCATCTGCCCAGACAATACAGAGAGTGTGATTCCTCCTCCAACCTGCATTTCCTTGTACTGCTGATTATTAAACATCCCACTCCAGTCCCAGTACGACATCAGCAATCAAGAGAAGAAAATGATAATAATAGCAACATGCTGTCATCATCTCTGCTTCCTCTTTACCCAGTCCTGAAACCTTTTCATGATGCATTTCCCCCTCAGCATAGATGTTTAACCTCAATGGCAAAATGTGACCACGGGGCACTTATGTACTTTTATAAAAGGTTGTTTCCTTAGACAAGCTCAGGCTTGATCCTTTCTACTCAGAAGACAGCTGCTCTGTGACCTCAGGATCCTACACTTGACTAGTGAGGACGTGAGCCTTGTCCTGTGGGCTCTGTGGCCTCCTCCACAAGGTTTATTTGGAAGCCCAGTCCTGACCTTTAAAAATCCAGGTAAATTACTTTCACCAAGTCCTATTTACTCTTTCTAAGAATTTAATAGCTAGAATGATTTCCCCTTCCAGAAAAGGATTTGTTTGTGCTTACTTCTATTCTTTCCTTACATTGTACTATGTGAGGTTTTGAAATGATCTGAAAACAGCTTTCCTGGAGCTTGAATAAAACTCACTACTGTATCATTTTTGGGGAACACTTTCTTCTTTTTTGAAAATAGAACTAACTTGGCCTTTTGCCCATTTTAGGAAAAAAAACACTATCTTTTTCTTTTTCTTTTTTTTTAATAAGGGCAAATGAATATTTCCAACTCTAATGTCTTTAGAGTTTAACTCAATTTGTTTCTAACACTATATTTAACATCAAAAGAGGCTTTGACAATTAAGTTTTTAAAAATATAAAGAATTTTTTTAGAAAAATCTCAAAAGTGCAAAAATTGTAAATGAAGTTTTCCTCATGTCTGGTTTTTATTTATCTTAAATTTTTAAAAATACATAGACTAACTTAAGTAGTTCAATTAATAACTTTTAAAACTTATGCTACTTTTCTTACAATGGCTTCTCCCCAACTAACTCCCTATTTTGGAATCATACTACAACTTTTCTCCTAAAAGCACATAAATAAGTATGCTAGAAGAAAGGTATTTCAATCTTACCATTTTAGACTAGAACATGCTAACCAATTAACTAATCAAATAATTGTAGTACATAAAATACCACACAAAATAAATTTAAATTATATACTATGTGTAGAAGAACCCAAAATATTTTGCATTCATTCATATACTTAGGGATAGAAAAAGGTATTCTCTCTTACAACTTTTCAAGCTATTGCAAATATGTGCAATTTCTGCACATTTCAAAGCATTCACATACTTAGCCTTTATTTGGCCCCAAAGTTGTTTTTTCTGTTCCACAACTTTAAGTTTAGTTTGATTTAAGATAACTACAAGTCCCCACAGGATTAAAAGCTTGGTCACAGTATAGGTGAAAATAATAAAGATGAATGTCCTAAAAAGTAACTTTCATATCAGTTTTCCACCAAGAGAGCTAAGAAAATATACATTAGAAGTCATGGTTCTTTACCTGGTGAAGACACCCAACCCTTACTCCTGAAGAATCTTTCCCATTAGTAATCCTGCCGGTATTGGACTGCTGTAGTTTTCCATTGAACTCAACCATCTGGCATGGTGATACTTGGAATCTGTTAGGGGATTCAGACGTACTCTTCCTTAACTTCATTGTAGATAGTCCAATTTCCCCATGGTAGTCAGAGTCCATCACCTCAACCATCTCAGTAACTCTCTTCTTCATTTACTAACTCAAAAGTGTAAGGGAGCCCAAAGTGGCCAGATGGCCATCTTAACTTCAGTTCAGGAATGCTGTTTTGTCTCTGTGTAGAAGCATCACTCCCTTTGGAATTAAGTGTTCCAGGCCAGTAGTGCAGAAATTTGAAGAAACAGACAGCAAAAATGTTGCTAGTGGGTTACTGGGGTTAATGATGAGTGGCACCATTCCTGTTTTCACTCCTTGATTCTTGGACCTTGAATCCAGGCCATAGAAGAACTATCATCACATATTGGAAAGTGATTTGCAACATAAACAGTCTTCTGAACCATGCCATCACCCTGAAAGATAATGCCATCCACTTGGTTCTGTAACTAAGTCTTCAAAGGCCATATCACCATTCTTTCAAACCAGTTGCTACATGACAAGACCAGTAAATTCCACGAGGAACCAACCCAGGTGAGTTCCTTGATTATAAAAAATACAATTGTCATTGGACTATCATGACAGTGGATAGGCATTCCAAAAGCCCATGGATGACAGAAGCATGATATTCATGGAAGTGAAATCTCTACTCAAAGTGTCTATGCCAATATGAACAAAATGCTTCCATGATGGGAGCAGTCCAATGGTATCAACCAAGAAGCTGGCTGGTGCCTCAAGGGAATGGCACCATACTGAGGACTCAGTGTTATTCTCTGCTGCTGGCAAGATTTCACACCAAGCAGTGACTGTAGCCAGTTTGATCTTGGTGAGTGGAAGTCCATGTTGATGAGCTGAATGAAGCATAGCTTCTATTCTTGCCTCCATAGGCAACTGGTTTAATAGCCCAACAGACAATGACACGGTGGTTGGCAAAAGAGACTGACTGGTAGCAACAGAAAGGATCAGTGTAACCACTGGAATATTAAAGCCCTCCTCTGTTGGTGTTACCTTTTGGGGAATATTCACATTAGACATTTCCTGTTTCTTGACCATTGAGAGAACTCTGTCCACATACTTCTTCAAATTTCCTTGTCACCAATTTTCTAATCATGTTCCCTCCAGGCCCTTGTCTATCCAGCTAACCACTTAGCCATACAGCACATAAACCGATGTATAGTTACATATCCCATTTCTTTTTGCAAACAAAGTGAGCCACCAGATAGACTTTTTGAAGTTATGGCCACTAAGAGGCTTGTTTTTTTCAAACCTCTATCCTTCACAGATGTCCCAGGATGGGGCTGTAATGTTGCAGTTGTTCACATTCTGGTAGTACCTGAATATGATGCAGAAATATCAGTAAACAAGCCCCGATTCTTTTCTTCTTTTGTCAAATAAGCATAGAAAACTCTCTGTGAGGCCATAGGTGAAGACTGGGAAAGAGAATAACCCCATTTTTGAATCTCTTGGTAAATGAGCATGACTAACAGACCTCAATCAGGAATTAATTGCTTCCAAAAATCCAAAGAAACCCAATAATCATGGTGGTTGTGTTTTGCTTATAGGTGGGGGCAGATGCAAACATTTATCTTTCATCTTAGAAGGAATATCTTGACATGCTCCACACCACTCAATCCCTAGAAATTTCACTGAGATGGGATGTCCTTGAATTTTTTTGGCATTTATTTTCCATCCTCTGGAACTCAGATGTCCAATAGCTGCTACTTCTTCCTCATTTAGTTCAATCTGCATAATGTTATCAAAGTAATGAACCGATATATGGAGAAGATGGCGGCGAGGGGAGTGCATTGCCCCCGTGTGCTGCTTCACTGTGTGGGAGTATGACAAGTCAGGACGGCTAAAGGCTATCTTGTTAGGAATTTCCAACAATAGTGGGGTGCTCCAGAACCTGGAGGAAGGATTTCCATCGCACGAGGATCGGCTACGGGGACTCAAACGCGAGAGGTTTGTCGCACGGAGGGTAACACTGCTTATTCAGCAAATTGCCCCGCGGCTAGAGTCTGCAGCGCGAGCTGGGAAACGAGGAGATAGCGACGCAGGGATACAGCGCTGCAGCTTCTGCCAGCCGTGCAAGCACCGTACTCAGGGCTGAATTCTGGGTTTGAGACGGGGGAAGGAAGCGGTCCATCTCGGTTCTCCACACC
>NW_026000241.1:23625437-23684570 GCF_001458135.2 Marmota marmota marmota
TGTAAATCAATGGATGTGTAACTGATGTGATTCTGCAATCTGTGTATGGGGTGAAGGTGGGAGTTCATAACCCACTTGAATCAAAGTGTGGAATATGATATGTCAAGAAATTTGTAATGTTTTGAACAACCAACAATAAAAAATTAAAAAAAAAAAGTAATGAACCGATGTGATGTTTTGTGGAAAGGAAAGGCAATAAAAAGCCTTGAAAACTAAAATTATGACATAGGAATTGAGAGTAAAAATACCCCTGTAGGATATGGAAAAAATGTTCAACATCACTAGCAATTAGAGAAAAGCAAATTAAAACTACATTGAGATTTCATCTCACTCTAGTCAGAATGAGAATTATCAAGAACACAAATAACAATAGATGTTGGCAAGGATGTGGGGAAAATGGTACACGCATACGTTGCTAGTGGGACTGCAAATTGGTGCAAACTCTCTGGAAAGCAGTATGGAGATTCCTCAGAAAACTTGAAATAGAACCATTTGGAACAGTTATCCTACTCCTCAACATATTTACAAAGGACTTAAAATCAGCATACTATAGTGACTCGGCCACAACAATGTTCATAGCAGCAAAATTCACAATAGCTAAGCTATGGAACAAACTAGGTGCCCTTCCTTAGATGGCTGGATAAGGAAAATGTAGTATACATACAAAGGAATATTACTCAGCCATGAATAAGAATGAAATTAGGCATTTGCCAGCAAATGGATGGAACTGGAGACTCTCATAGTAAGTGAAATAAGCCTATCCCCAAAAAACAAAGGCCAAATGTTCTCTCTGATACGCGGATGCTAATTTACAATAGGCAGTGGGTGGGGAAGGGAGGTTGTAGGTTCACCGGATTGGACAGGCAGGAATGGGGGGAAGGGAGTGGGGTGATAGGAATAGGAAACAACAGTAGTATGAATCAGACATAACTTTCCTACATTCATATATGAACACACAACCATTGTAACTCATATCATGTACAACCATAAGAATGGGAAATATGTATATATGTCAAATGTATGTATGATATGTCAAAATACATTCTACTGTTATGTATAACTAAAAACAACACATAAAAAATATCCCTGTGGTAGAACAGTTAAGGTATTTTAGTGGCCTTTCCAGATGAACAAAAATAGCTTTTGTGATGAGCCTTATTGATAATAATAATAAAACGGCACTTACCAGATTAATAACTATATACCATGTGCCAAAAAAGTGTTAATTTGCCCAAACAGTGAAGCCACATCTGGTACAGCAGCTATGTGGTGGTTTGAGTGTATCTCCTCCAAAATTCGGGTCTTGCAATGTGATAATAGTAAGAAATGGAGCCTGAAAGAGGTAATTAGGCCATGAGAGCTCCTCCCTCAGAATAAGGCCCTTACAGAAGAGGCATCACGTGATGTTCCCTTGGCCTTGTTGACTACGTTAGGACACAGCATTCCTCCCTTTATGAGAACGCAACTATGAGGCACCATCTTGGAAGCAAAGAGAAGCCCTCACAAGATAACTAAAATTGCTGGTAACTTAATCTTGGACTTCCCAGCTTCATCAACCGTGAGAAATACACTTCTGTTCTTTATAAATTACCTAGTCTGTGGTATTATAACACACAAAAAAAGACTAAGGAATGTGGCAATTGTAGCTACCACCTAGCTAATCTTAGGATAATCTACCACCATTCTTCAAAATCCATTTGTTTTCTGCATAGACCATATAAAAGAATTGAAAGGGAATGTTGTGGAATCACCCTCTCCATATTTTTCAAGTCCTGTTGGTAGCATTCATCCTTTAAATCATGCAGTCATGGAGGCTGAGAAGCCCCAAGTTTTGTTGTTTGTAAACTAGAGACCCAGGAAAATCAGTGGTGTAAACTAGTCCAAGTCAAAAGATCTGAGAACTCATAGTAACTTAGTCCAAGGACAGGACAAGATGTCACAACGTGAACAGGCAGGCAGGAAGCAAAATGGAATGAATCCCTCCTTCTTCTACATTCATGTTCTATTCAGGCCCTCAAGGAATTCCTTGATGACCATGCACATTGGAAAAGGCAATTTACTTTACTGAGTCTATCATTTCGAATGCTAACACATTTATAGCTACACCCAGACATAATGTTTAGTCTGGGTACCTTGTTGGCACAATTTGACACATAGAATAATATCTCACCACAAACACTAGATTATCCAGTAAAGAAGTGTATGTAGTACTTAAGACCATGATGCAAGAGGACAGGTTCCTGGATGGCTTTGACCAACTCAAATCTTTCTTTTGTGCGGAATGTACTGAGAATACAACATCTTGAGATGAGGAATTTTCCAGAACAACCTGGGTCATGTCTAGAACAGAATTATTTGTAACACCTGCACTCACAAATCCAAGTAATGCTAAGAATATGAAACCCAGTGCAGAGTGCTTTCGTGGTCCTTCAGCTACAGTGTGAGGTGGGTCATGAACAGAGACTCCATCCACCCTGGGCAGCTTCCTGGGCCTTGGGGAAGGCCCTTACTGTGGATCCTAGGCCTCTGTCTATCCTTTCTGTTTATCCATGAGAAATAAATTTCCCTTGCTTGAGGGCAATGTGTGTTTTCTGTCTGACAAGATTTGTACTCTGTCAGTTTGATTTGTGCACAACCTCCTACCAGAGAGAGGAAACTTTGCACATGGTTCTGAAACAAGCCAAATTATTTTAATTCCTGCTTTGCTACCAGGCCCTGGGTAAGTTGCAAAATCTTTTTGTGTGTTGATTTTCTCATCTGTGAAACACAGATAATAGTAGTGCCTACCTCACTGGGTAGTTGTGAGGACTAAATGCTTTATTACCAGCCGAAAGACTTAGCACTGTGCCAGGCATAAAACAGAGCTTAATAAGTGTTAACTATTATTCATGTAGAGGAAAATGGAGTGCCAAGGCAAATACACATTGGGTTTGGTTTTAAATTCTGAGTAACTAAGGTCCTCAAATTGTCATTTACATCAATCACATTTTTTTTTACTTGAAAACTTGCTGTATGAAACTCACTTGACTTAAAACTTAAATATGCACCAAAGAAAGACTTAAAAATACCTTTGCTTGTGTATTATTAGACTAATAAAAGAAATTCTGAAAGAGATTTAAACTCATTGTTTTCATAACCTATGCTACATAGCAGAAGCATTTACAGCAGAGGAAAATTAATTATACATGATGCTACACTATAGATGGCCCTCATACATTTTAATTTGCTTTGACAAAAATATACAGTGGCAGGTTTCCAGGTAAACTAATTGTTAAGTGCATTCCCTTTCAGTTATTCTAACCATTTTGCTTACTATAATTGGACCTCATTTTTACTCAAGAAAAGAAATCATTTATGGTAATTAGTTTTTCTAGTATTAAATTTATTTTTTAAATAATGTACTCTTCATCCTTCTGACAAATTCTAGTCTTTAAGTGTTGTCCTTTTTACTCCTTTGGTTGTATCCTGTGACAATTTCCTAACTCTCTGTAGTCCACACACACATATACTTGCACATATGCACACACATGCACACTCAAACAGGATGCAGGATTTTTTAATTTTTGTTTTTGCAGGTATTTCTGTGTCTCTTTCTTGCTTCCTCCTTTGATTATCTTTTATTCTACCCTATCCTACCTCAGTCTTCTATTCGCCTCTGTGTCCTTCCCTATGAATTAAATCATGAATAAAATAAATTTATTAACTTGCCAAGATCATGTTTAAGAACAAAAATCATTTGTGGCTATAAAGAGAGAATACCAGCTGCTATCATAGCAGAACAATGCAAGAGCTTTTGTTTACACGGTAATTTAAAGGGTTAAATGTGAGTTTTAAGTTCTGCATTATCCTTAGAAGGATGCTCATTTATTAAAGTAAGGATACATATGTGTATCTAAGGTGAAATACAAAATTTAAAAATTCAGATAAATGTCTATGAAATACAAACACAATTTCATTTATTTATGATCACTAACATGCTTTAATCAAGGGAGAATTCATTATTCATTGATCATTCGATTCAATGTGACATGTGTTTCTTGCAGCAAGAGAGGAAAAGCGGGTAAAGTCCACAGCATGGGATGACAGAACAGTTAGGAAACAGAATTTTATTTGCTCTTCTGCTGGGAAAGCTAATTACTTGTCCATTTGAGACCTTATGTCTTAATAAACATATAAACATATATTGAGTGAGACGTCAGTAACATCTGTGTGCTAAAATAAAAGTCCTATAATTTATCATTGGGCACTAGCAGCTTTAATAAAGTCAGAAAACTTGAAACAGCAGAAATAAAAGAAAGATTACAATCAGTAAAATTTTGAATTACTCATTCTATCTACAAATATTAGCCTATTTTGATGTATTAGCCATGTTTATATCTTTAAAAATGATGTATTTTCATGAATAGATCTTTCTAAAGGAGAACAGCATTTGGTGCCTTGTTCAAATTCAGGAAAAGGGGATGGAATAGATCTCTTGCAACCACTAAGTGAGGTTCATGTGTGAAGCTACAGTGATGAGAAATTTGAAACTGTGAACTTAGTCTTAACATTGACTTTCTTGAATATGTCATGCTTTTCCAGGGTCATGGCTTTTGCACTTGTGATTCCTGCTGCCTAGATGCCCTTCCCCAGATACATGCATAGCTCTCTGCTCAAATGTATTAATGGAGAAGGCTTTCCTGACACTCAACATAAATATATTAATAGGATCCCTCATCTTCATTTTTCTTCTTACCTTCATATCCTCATTGAGCAGTTCCACATCTATTTTGTTTAAAGCTGTTTTTTTCCTCCACTAGAATTTACTTTGTCCCTTTTTGTTTACTACATTCCCTAATCCCTAGAAGACTATCTGGTAGGCATTAAGTAAATATTTCTTGTCAAGAAAGTAATTATGAAGCACTAATATTATTTATTTACTAAGACTAATATTATCTCAATGCTGTGGAAGGTCAGTGTGAGAAATGAAAGATACAGTTCTTTTCTTCAAGATGCTTATAATCTATTTGGTGAGACAGGCCCATCACACATTGTGTTAACTATCTATTGATGTGTAACAAATTATCCCAAAACATTAGTGGCTTAGGACAATAAACATTTATCATCTCACAGTTACTGTGGGTCAAGAATCTAGGAGCAGCATAGCCAGGTGGTTCTGGCTCAGGGTATCTCATGAGATTGCAGTCAAAACACGTGCCTAGCTTATGGTCATCTGAAAGCTTGGCTGAGTCTGGTAGATGACTTCTAGAGAGCCCTCCCACATGGCTGTCAAGTTAGTGCTGATTGTCAGCAGGATGCCTCAGTTTCACCCTCATAGACCTTTCAATAGTGTCGCTTGAATTTCCTCACTATATGCCAGCTGAGACACCCAAAGGAGAGCACAGTGTCTTTTATGACAGCCTTGGAGGTCAACAATGTTCATGTTTGCAATGGCTACACAGGACAGTTTTGTTCACTGTGTAAGGGGACTGAATATGTAAGAATACAAATACCAGCATGTGAGAACCATCTTGGATACTGGCTAGCCCACACATGAAATAAGTTACAAAGCATATATAACCATGTGTAGGTGCTAAGATATGAAAACATTCAAAATTCAACTCGTTTTGAGAACTTGAACTTATAAAATTGGAAAGGTTAACTTGGATGGAAAAATTAATCCTTATTTGGGCAAGGATATTTGCTCCAGGAATTTTAATAACAAAAACTCAATATGTGCATTTATGCAACAATTATTTAATAAGAACTTGCTTGCTGTGCTAGGTCCAAGGATTATAAAATCCATCAAGTCCTCATCCCTCATGTGGTAGTATTCATAATCTATTGTGTGTAAGGTTAAAATCATGGAGCAACAATGGTTTTGAATAAATTTAAATAGTTTGTGAAGGGGGTGGGTGGGTGTTGGGGCTTGGAAAACAGTACCCAAAGTGATGGCCTCAGAAATAGCCTTAGAAACAAAATTTTTCTCTGACCTTCTTTGGATCTTCTGTCTCTTGCATCTATTCTCCTGATGTAAGTCACAGAAATTAGAATTTCTCTTCCCAAAGGTGGATCGTGAGAACTAGAACATTTTCCCCAAATGCCAGCCATAAATCCTAAAGATATTCCTTTACCATTCCTCCTCTCTGTGTAAGAGTTTGCCATAAAGAAATTCTCTGATTTACTGTGTTCTATAGTAGATTATGAGACCTGCTACTCTAGAAAGGTCCCACGTTTCCCCACCTAAGACTGCTCTAGATCACAAGCAGCTTCTGGGAGGGAGGAGTGCTACACAGAGATGGATAACAATCTGGACAGGCCTCAGTGGGTTCCCCTGCTCAGTCTGTTATCTTTGAATCACATGCTTTTGTCTAATCACATTTCTACAGGGCAAACCATTTTTCATCTAATCTAAGTATAAAAATAGACAGTTTTCCTAGGTTATTTTAGTTCTTCATTTAAAAGGCTCTGTGTCATGAAAAACTATGACTGAATAAGATTAGTGTGCTTTTCTCTTATTAGCTTGCCTTTGTTATAGGATGTTGGCCAAGATTCTTAAAATGGATAAAAAGGTATCAAAACTTTCCTGATTAGTGGCAAGAACCATCATCCAAAGTCAAACATTATAAACAGAAACCATGAATACACAAACTAAGTACATCTGTGGATTAAAAAAAATTAGTTTTTATACTCTCATTTTATAACATTTTAATCTTTCCAATAAAGGTAGATTTTAGAAATTATCAACAGAGTATCTAATATTAAAAAATTCACTGATCATGATTACAAGCCATGATTATAATAAAAAGAAACTTTAGAAATTTTTTTCTAATGCACCACCACTTCCCAATGCATGCACAAACTGAAATATAGCCTAGATTTTCAAATTCCAACAGTCCATCAGAATGTTTATCAGACTAATGACTCTCCACTTGTGTTTTCACAATGATTTTTACCAAAAGTCCATATAGCATCTGAATCAAGTGCCTATTATGTTTTTTAACACTATATTTTCTTCCTGTTAACGTCCTGATGTATTATTATAAGGGTCACTTTAAGATCCAAGTCTATGGCTTATACTAATGCCAATTTTCATCCCTCTTTACAGAATTAAGGAAAAAGCTACCCATCTTGTAGTCATTTATCCAGTGTCCTTTAAGGCCAAACTTAATCTAATATACTGTTATAAGAAAAGTAAAATTCAAACCAGAGAAACCAAGAAAGGCAAATTTTAGAAATTATCTATTCTCGTCTTTAGAAACCAAAGACTAGCCTTGCAGAGAAAGACATACTCATATGCATCTGCTGGAAAATAAAAAGAATGGTAGACATAAAAAGCCTTAAAATCGTGTACATACTCTGACCAATCAATTCCTCTTCTAGGAATGACTGGGAAAAAATTTATAAGTGCATGCAAAGGCTAAATAACAAGAATTTTTGTGGCAAAGTGGTTTATAATTGTGAAAACAAATTAAATGTCCATCAATAGGGTGTTTCATTGTGTGGATAGAAATACAATAAAATTTTAGGGAATCAGTACAATCATGCTGTAGAACAATATTTTATGTCACATAAATATGTTCACAATATGTAGTTGAGTGAAAAAACACAATGGGAATCATAGTTTATTGGATATAAGTTTGTAGTCATTTTTAAATTATCAGCAATGGTGTATCACTTGTTCATTAGACTGCAGGTGATTTACATTTTCTTATTGGAACTTCTTTCTTTGTTAATGAATAGGTGTAGTAGTCAGATTGCCCTTGCCCATATCCATGTCCTTTGGCAGTAACTCCCTCCCCATCTGACTCTGGATTTGATTTGGCTAAAGGGATATTAGCAACTGTGAAGCAAGCAGAGGCTTGGAAAGCACTTCCATGGTGGGTCTTAATCTAACTCTTGTCCTTCAGTCATCTTCATGAGAACATGACTGGGCTAGCCTGCTAGAAGTGAAAGGTGGTATATGAAGCACTTTTAAGTTGCCCACGTTTCCCCATCTGAGACTGCTCTAGATAACAAGCAGCTTCTGGTCCCCATACACCTGGGTGAGCCAGACCAGATCCACAGAGCCATGCCCGAGTAGATCTGTCTATAGACACAGTGAAACCTGCTGAAAGTGGCCAAACTGTGGAACGCTGCAGACTCCCCAAAGAAAAAATAGGCTCTGTTTGACACTAGCATTTTGAAGTTGCTTGCATTAGTGTAGTATGTATTTGCTATAGGATGTTGGAAGGACTTAGAATAAAAAATCACCACCACCTTAGGTTCAAATCAAAGGTGTTTGGGTATAAAATTTCTCAGAAAATATTTTTAGTACGCTAGACTGACAGGAATTTAAAGTGAGTATTAAAACAGAAGTGATGTTCTAACATATGCAAGACACTATGTTCTAGTCTAAGCAGGTTACGAAGTGGAAGAACACAAAGCCCCTGCCTTCAGGACCTCACATTGCGAGTCAGAGACTGAGAGACTCTTTGGAAACTCAAAGCAGCCTCAGAGAGTGACCAACAATTGTATGAATCCACTTCAGCATCAGAGCTGTAAACTGCTGAAGTTGGTTAAAAATGCATTAACTCTTTGCTAACATGATTCTGAGAGCCTGTTAAAATAAAAAAGGCTGCTCTAGCCACCCGATGAACTTGAAGTATGAGGCCTATAAGTTGACTTGAACAGAAGAAAATGACAGTAAGCTATTATGGAGGACAAATGAAGTACCTACCTGTAACCTTTCAGATAGCCAGGGACTCTTTGCCATTTAAAAGTCTGCAGCTGTGGTGCATTATTACCAGGCGGCAGAGTTTAATAAGACTTTGCAGAGAACCTACCTTCCAGTACCTGGCTGCCTGCTGGCAACCCTAAGGCACTCGCTGTGGAAGCTGACAATCTGAGCTCACATCAGGGTGTGGATTTCTTCAGACACAAGAGCACAGGTTGGCACAGTAATGTCAGCCGGCTGCCCTCTGATGCATGCCAATTGTAGAATGGTCTGATTCCAAGTCAGTCCCAGCACCCAGCATTCTTGAGTGTTCAATTATAGACATTCTGGTAGTCTCTGCTCATCTCTATTGCAAAATCTTTTGGTGGCATATACAAGATCCTCCCTGGTATTCTCTCCTGCCTAGGTCCAATCATAACTTGTGACAATTCCTCCTCTCACATCCTGTACCCCTGCTCTCTAGTTACTTAGGTTAGTTACTTGCTGTTCCTACTTTTCTCATCTGAGTTCATCTGTGACTTGATCTTCTTCAGCCAGCACACTATTCTGTCTTCAAAATCTGGTCTTGTTTCAAGGGTTTCTCTCCCTAAGTAGACTGTAAAAATACAATGATAGAAACATAGCATGCAACTTACAAGCCACCTTGCTGTGTGTTTTCCATGTCTTATCTCATTTTATTCTGTTCAGTTACTCTAAGATTGGTATTATTGTTAGTACCATTGTCATTATTATCACTTTCATGCTAATTTTCAGACACTTGAGGTACAAAGAGGCTAATGCAACTTGTCAAAAGTCAGAGTTAATTCCTTGAAGTTGAAGGTCACATTTATTTTGTTTACAATTATATTATCAGTGTCTAGCACAAATATGGCTGACAGCATTGAATAAAATGAATGAATGAAATGTTTCAATGAAGCTATAACTTCAGGCAGGATTAATAGGATTCTCCTTTGCTTCTATATCTCTGCCCTACTACTTACACATTCTACCACATGAGTTTGGGTCCTATCTCCAAATAATCTTCACTTTCACACACTGCTGTGGATTGGCACTCAATCCTCCTTTACTTGAAAAAAGTCAGGCTTTCAGAGATCAGGTGACTAATGGTGCTTTCCAGTTCTGGCACTGCCTGACAGCAGCTGTTATAAAAACAGAGACAGGCATCCATGTGAGAGGTAAAATGGACTGACAGGAGCTGAAGCCTGATTGGCCAGCTTCTTACCCTGAAGAAGCACAGCCTTGCCCACTTCCTCACTGTCTTCCTCTTCTCCCTGTTGTGATGGGGGTTCTAAGAGCTCACTGGCTCGACAGAATCACTATCTAATATGAGTGTCCTTTGCCAATCCACCCTCTGTGCCTCCCACATCTTGGCTTTATCTACAATAGTTGGGGAGAAAGGTTACTGGAGGAACAAGGGTCAGTGATTGTGAGCAGGTAAACACAGTGAAGTCATATGGGATACCTGCAGTCTGATTCAATGGTGTTTGTAAAAGCAGAAAGTTTTTTTAGGCCAAGACCTAGTGATATAAAAACCAGGCATCATTATCATTGGCCCTTTCTTTTCTTTCTTTTTTTTTTTTTTTAAAGAGAGAGAGAGGAGAGAGAGAGAGAGAGAGAGAGAGAGATTGATTCTTAATATTATT
Organism: Marmota marmota marmota; assembly: GCF_001458135.2. NCBI lineage: Eukaryota > Metazoa > Chordata > Mammalia > Rodentia > Sciuridae > Marmota > Marmota marmota. The sequence goes on from NW_026000241.1 coordinate 23,635,776, forward strand.
TTTTAGTTTTCGGTGGACACATCTTTATTTTTTTTAATTTTTATGTGGTGCTGAGGATCAAACCCAGCGCCCTGTGCATGCCAGGCGAGCGCGCTACCGCTTGAGCCACATCCCCAGCCCGATCATTGGCCCTTTCTGAAATTCACAAGGAACCAAGGAAGGGGTTTGAAATGGGAGGCCTAGCCCTGGCTTAACTTCTTCTATGGGCAATTCCCGGCTGCCAGGGTCATCTGATGACCTTAGACTCTGCGAGGTGATTTCTCACCTCTAGGAGGAGATAACTGAGCCTGAAGGAATTTATTAATGGGTTTTTGTAATGACAGCTATCTGGGAAGGGACCTCTTCCTCCTGTTAGACATTCTATTTTTAATTGTACTTTTTCTTTAGAGGGACACCTGTGTGTGCTCACATTCTTCCATAACTAGACTATATACTACAGAAGAGATGGTCACAGGCACATTTACATTTCTTTTCTGCCTCATTGGTCCCTTTGCAAATTGCAAGATATTCATTTTATAAAATTTTAAATGTATGCAATTTATTTGAATGTCAAGATAAGGAAGTGTCAACTGTAAAAGACATGAATGCTGCTCAAATATTTTGGTGAGTTTCCTGATTTTCAAAGATACTATTAGCCTGGGCCTAAATTCCAACTTGCTAGAGGAGAGCACCCTTCACATAGATTTCCTGCAAAGGACTTTACTGGAACTCATTCAAAATAACATAGAAACTTGCAACTGTAAAAGCAGAAAGTTATTTTAGGCAAGACCTAGTGAAAGCAGTAAGACTTTCTCCCCACCCCTCACTTTTCCCTTTAAACTGAATGTTTGTGAAGAGAACAAGGTGATTTAAAGCTACTTCTAAAACTCGACAATCAGATGCACCTTAAGGACAGGCATTGTTAACATACCCATCAAAGGGAAGATCATAATACTGCTGCTGATGGCTTCCAAAGATTAATTTTATAAGAGAAAAAAGAAACTCTGAAATTTATGATTAGTAGATCAAATTATATAAGAGTAATAGTATAGTTACGTTTTTATCTCAGTAATTTGTTAATTGTAACATACTAAAACATACTTGGATTTCTTCAGAAGGAGTAAATAAAAGATCAAGTTGATTTACAAGCCACTTTCACATAAAATAATCTCACTTATTCCTCACAATACTTTGCTTTAGACAGTTCCATCACCATTTTACATATGAGGAAACTAGATGATTATTTTGTCACCCAGATAGTAAACAGCATATCAAGACAATATAGACAGTAGCCAAGGGCAAGAGATATAGAAACAGAAATGTACTCAAATTCTAGCCCTTCTATTTATTAGTTATATGACTTACACAGATTAGATAAAAACTGGACCCAGTTTTATAATTCAACATACTGATACAATACCAAAATGCTAAAGAAGGCATGGGAAAAAGGTATGAAAATACATGTATAGATTTTTTTTTAATCACACAAGGAGATATTCTACTACTGTTGGCATATCTCTACTGCACATTCTATGTGATTATCATAGAGTCCAGATGTGACCCACTCAATAAGCCCTTAATGATATGTTGGTTGGGCTGGTGTTCTATTTATATTAGATTATATATTCTATCTCCTTAATAAAGCAATATGATGCACTTTATAATGAAACTACCACTCAGGGCTAGGCAGAGAATGGGCTGAGGCCCAGTAGTTGAGAGGCCAGTATGGGATCCAGATAGTTGGGAAGGTCATTGAGCAAAGGCCTCAAGCTACCACTTTAGGTGCAACTCAAGAGGCAAAACTATTTTGATTCTAGCACTACCCTAGGTAGAAAACATCCCATATGACCAGTACAAATGAAAAATGGCCAGGAGAGTTGCTGGGATCCTGCTAAAGTTGTAAAATATTTGGGGTTAGAGGTCTTTTTTTTCTTTTCATACATTTTCAGTACTTTTAACAATGTTGCTCTCTTTAACTTAGTGGATTTTCTATGTATTTCATTACAGACCATTACATGTGTCAAAAATCACATTTTTTTTAAGGTTACATTTTTCTTTCCAAATGTAAGTATTGGTACTTGGGGCATATCAGGTGGCTGAGGTATCATGTCTTGAAGATTTACAGCCAGTTTTATCCAGGTGACTAAAAGTCACTTTGCAATATTTTGTAATGTATAGCTAATCCCATTCTGACTAGAGAACTCAATAAAATCTTAGTGTAGTTTTGATTTCATTTCCCTGATTGCTAGAGAAGCAGAACAGTTTTTCATATATTTGTTGGTCATTTGTGTTTCTTCATTTGAGAAATGTCTGTTTAGATTTTTTTCACATTTATTGATTGGATTGTTTGTTAAGTTTTTTGAGTTCTGAATATATTCTGGATATTTATCCCCTGTCAGAGAACCATCTGGCAAAGATTTTCTTCCATTCTGTAGGCTTTCTCTTTACGCTTTTATATCCTTTGCTGTGCAGAGAATTTTCAATTTAATGGCATCCCAATTATTAATTCTTGGTTTTCTTTCTTTTTTAAAGACTTTCTGCATAAATCTTTTTATTGACGTTTTTATATATGAAAGTGTAATGCATTACAATTCATATTACACATATACAGCACAATTTTTCATATCTCTGGTTGTATATAAAGTATGTTCCACCAATTCGTGTCTTCATACATGTACTTTGGATAATGATGTCCATTACATTCCACCATCCATTCTAACCCCTTGCCCTCTCCCTTCACTTCCCACCCCTCTGCCCTATCTAGTTTGTCTGTTCCTCCCATGCTCCCCCTCCCTACCCCACTGTGATTCAGTCTCCTTATATCAGAGAAAACATTCGTCATTTGTTTTTCTGCAATTGGCTAACTTAGCACTATCTTCTCTAATGCCATCCACTTACCTGCAAATGCCATAATTTTATTCTCTTTTATTGCTGAGTAATATTCCATTGTGTACATATGCCACATTTTTTTATCCATTCATCTAGGCTGGTTCTGGGGTTTAGCTATTGTGAATTGTGCTGCTATAAATATTGATGTGGCTGTGTCCCTGTTTTTAAGTCCTTGGTGTAGAGATAGAGGAGAGGGATAGCTGGGTCAAATGGTGGTTCCATTCCAAATTTTCCAAGGAATCTCCATACTGCTTTCCATATTGGCTGCACCAATTTGCAGTTCCACCAGCAGTGTATGAGTGTACCTTTTCCCCCATATCCTCGCCAGCTTTATTGTTGTTTGTCTTCATAATAACTGCCATTCTGACTGAAGTGAGATGAAATCTTAAAATAGCTTTGATTTGCATTTCTCTAATTGCTAGAGATGATGGACATTTTTTCATATATTTATTGATTGATTGTATATCCTCTTCTGAGAAGTGTTTAGGTCCTTGGATCAATAAATGGGTTTTATTTCTTGAGCTTTAGGGGTCTTGTTAAGGAACTCAGTTTCAGCTGCAATAAGATAGAGAGTTGACCCTATGCTGCTTCTAGCAATTGCATGGTTTCTGGTTTCCTAAATCTTTAATCCAGTTTGACCTGACTTTTGAGAAGGGTGAGATATGGGGACCTAGTTTCATTCTTCTACATATGGCATCCAGTTCTCCCAGCATCATTTGTTAAAGACTCTTTTCTCCAACATATATTTTTGGCACCTTTGTCAAGTAGCAGATGGCTGTATGTGGGTTTCTCTGTGCCTTCTATTCTGTTCCAATGGTCTTCAAGCCTATTTTGATGTCAATGCCATGTTGTTTTTGTTACTACAGCTCTGAAGTATTCTTTCAGATTAGGTATTGTGACAAGGAAAGCATTGCTTTTCTTGATTAGTAATTCTTTGGCTTTTCTGAGTCTCTTATTCTTCCAGATGAAGGTATGGATTGTTTTTTCTAATTCTGTGTACATTGAAATCTGTATATTGCTTCTGGTAGTATAAAAGTTCCAATATTTAGATCTTCAGGTACCGAATGTCCCATTGGGAACTTGAGTCCTAATTTATATTTCCCAAACAATTTTTCTACAAATCTGAGAGATAACTAGAGTTGGCTTAGTCCTAAAGAAGTATTTAGCATTTTAAAACTGCACTATGTCTGGATTTCCTTTGGGGCCCTACATAAATAATAGAGCAAGATTTAGATATGTCTAGAATTTTCAAAATTTCACTCTTGGAGAAATGAGAGAATTCCAGTCTCTTGGAAGGACCATGGATATAAATCCTAATAGTCCATAAGTATCTGAAGCAGGACTCTACCATTTGCTAGTCTCAAAAATGGTGGGGTCATGGATTACTAGCCATTTGGAAGAAGCATTAGATGATGGAATGCTCTGGTTCCATCAAAAGCACTTCACAATAATTGCAGGCTCATGAATGAAAGCTTCCTACAGAAATGGCTGACTACCAAATATTTTCAATAGATTTTTAGACCAATTACAATATTTGCAATTGTGCCTAGGTCTATTAGTGGATAGATTTAACTGCCTATGACCCAATACCCTCCACTATAGAATCAGCAAATTCAAGGCTGCAGACAATACAGACTTAAAAGTACATGGGTGCACTTTCCTACTTATGCCACTGTTGTTGGTGATAATAAAAATCTAAACCATCAAAAGTACATACCCTGTCTTTAATAAAGATAGAGCTAAGTAAGCCTCTTACCACTTGAAATCCCTGCATAAATTCAGTTCCTAGCATGGGGCAAATGGGCCAAGACTTTTTGGAATATGGGTTTAATAGAGCTGGCTTTGGTGATCAACCCTCAAAGTTTGCAAATCTAACTGGGGACTCAGTCCTTCAATAGATCCAGACTTCTCATAAGTTAACTCATAGCCTCAAGATCAGAAGAACTTGATCCAACTCATTCCAAAGAGGATCGATCAGCCATTCCTTAACCTAAGCAAACAGGAGCTCTCATTCCAACCAAAATACTTGTGCATATGTCCTGGCATATTGCCTTCTACCTTACATTATTGAACTTGGTATAACTAGTGTACTTAGAATTTAACCTCCCTTGGTGGGCAGATGTAATTTCCTTACGATAGTTTCCTTTGGGCCAAGCAGAAGATCTAGTTATAAAATAGGAAATTGCCCAACTCTAGAGTCAGCTAATCACACACAGTACTCAGCCCCAGTCCCCCAGAAGCAGGTGTTAACCTGCTGAAATAAACATTTTAGTCCATTAGGTATAGGAGAGTCATGGCAGGGGTGGTTAGTAGATAAATGCTCTGGAGCCAACAATTATCAGAGTCATAACTGGAATAATTTTCCATGTGATAGGACCTTATATACATTTTATGTATGTTGATTACTTTCATGGACTTCTCCACTTTATAGATGAAAGAAAGCCTAGACTTGGAGAAGTTAAGTAACTTGCCTTGGATCAGCCAGCCAGTAGGTGACAGAACCAACATCTGAAAGTAGGCCTTCTGAATCAACAGTACTACCTGTATGCCCTGCCTATGTTATATAGCTTGCCTCTGACCAAGGGATATTTACAAATAGGGAGCTGCCAGCCAGGCATGATTATCAGCCCTGAAGATAGAGATGTTAGTCTACAGATCCCTTATTCTTTTTCCTGGGCATATTCTACTTTGAAATTTGAAAGCTTGTAATTTCACATGGATAGAGGTTCCACAGCAATGGAAATAGACTGCAGTTTCCTTTACAGAGAAAATCAATCCAAATGTTTTTTTTTTTTTTCTCAGAATCATTTTGAACTGGAAAAGAGCACAAAGACTTCATTGGAAATCTCAGACTTCTACAACTCAAATCATGGCAGAGATAAATTAAGTGTGCAAATTTCAGTCTCTTGCCTAAGAAAGCTGATGTTGATGAACACTGGCTGTTCCACCAGGAGGATTTTTTTTAAATCTGCATTTTAGCTAACTGGTCTACTAGCTGTGGCTTTAAATCAAACACTTGAATTATAGACAAAATCTTTTAAATATAATTGTAGTAAGTTTTATAGTTGAATCTAAGTAGTAACAAAAAATGCCATCAATAACTTCTTGAGACAGCTTGTAAGATATGATTATAAAGTCATACTGCCAAGAAGAAAAGGAAGGATTTTCAGAAATGCTGTATAATAAGTTCAGCTATAATAAAAAGCATAGGCCTTGGCCTTTCCTGTTTTTTTTTTTTACCACTTAGAATTTAAATATGGAATGTTGTGAAACTATTCTTAGTCACTGTGGGTCTCAGAGTAGTATGGAAATGCAAGCTTTGTAAAAGAATGAATGTCTTATAATCTCTTCTGAACTCACACAGTTAGCTCAAATTTGCTATTTGTTCCATGTTTCTAATCTGCATGTATTCCTACCTCGGTAAATAGCTTTATGAATATCAGAATCCTAAAGTTGTCCTGATTCCTGCCCTCTGTCTCATCCCTATATTAAATCTCCAAATCATAATAGCCCACTGATGTTAATTTAGCTTGAATCTATCCACTTCTCACATAGATGGGTCTGTGCTGTGAATCTATCCACAGCAGAACCACCATAATTCAGGTTCTCAAGAAAATTTCAGAAGTAGTCTACTCAATGCTCATCTGTCCACTCCTATCCATACTGTTGCTGATGTAATCATTCCCAAAGGGTTTCTACTGTCTAAAACTCTTCAATTAGTCCCTGCAGTTTCCAGGAACATTGTAAGTTCCTTATCCTTCCTGATCTGCTCAAGTGTTGGTTTCAGTTTTTACATGCTTAGGATGTGCTTTCTCCAATTCACTACCCCCAGAAATAGAGAAACCCACAGCAGGAATTAGAGTTAGCTGTTCATACATACACACTTTGAAATGCATAGACAAGATCCAAAATGACATCCACTAAAACTGTTTTTTAGGATTCCTTAAAAATTATGTAATTTTTCCCTTTGGATATTTACCCAAGCAATTATTTTATTGTCATACAAGTTTACAGTTGTCAATAAAGAATATTATAAAATATTATCCATAGTGTAATTAGAGTAAATAAATAATAAAAAAGCAAAACAAATATAAATAAAAAAAGGAGGGCTGGGGTTGTGGCTCAAGTAGTAGCATGCTCGCCTGGCATGCGTGCAGCCCGGGTTCGATCCTCAGCACCACATACAAAGATGTTGTGTCCGCTGAAAATTAAAAAAAATATATTAAAATTCTCTCTCTGTTTGTCTGTCTGTCTCTCTCTCTTTAAAAAAAAGAAAAAAGGAAAGAAAATGGATGCCAGCCAAGAATACTAAAATAAGCTTCAGAATTGATGGTCAAATAAAACATTACATGATGAACAAAAGTTAAAAGAATTCACAAGTAGAAAGTCTGCACTAGAAAACATAAAAAAGAAGAAATGAAAAATAAAAGTGAAAACCAGCAGAGGGAGCAAGAACACTAAAGAACAGTGAATCAATGGAGAAACTAATTCAAATTAAAAACCAGAAATAAATCAAAATGCCTGGGATTACAAATCATATCTCAATAATAACATTAATTGTAAAGGACATAAACTCATCAATCAAAAGGCACAGACTGGTAGCCTGGATTAAAAAACAAGACCAAAAACAATATGCTATTTCCAAGAGACCCACTTCATAGGCAAAACCATCCACATGCCAAAGGATAGGAAAAATGTATCACTTACATGGACCATTTAAACAAGCAAGGATTTCCATCTTCATACCAAATAAAGTGAACCTCATGCCAAAGTTAATCAGAAAGGACAAAGAAGGATATTTCATACTGCTTAAGGGGATTATACATCAGCAAGACATAGCAACTGCAAATATTTAGGCCCCAACCAATGGAGCATCTATGTATATCAAACAAATTCTTTTCCATTTCAAGAATCAAGTAGACTGCAACACAATAATACTGGGTGACTTTAACACACCAATCTCACTACTGGAAAGATCTTCCAAACAAAAACTAAACAAAGAAGCTATATAACTAAATAATACAATCAATAATTTAGACTTAATGACATATATAGAATATTTCATTCATCTTTAACCAAATATACTTTCTTCTCAGCAGTACATGGATCCTTCTCCAAAATACACAATATCTTATGCCATAAAGCAACTTTTAGCAAATATAAAAAAAAAAACAGAGATAATAACCCTGCATTCTATCAGATCATAATGGAATGAAATTAGAAATCAATGATATATAAAAAATAGAAACTACTCTAACACCTGGAGATTAAATAATAAATAATTGAACAATGAATGAATAACAAAAGAAATCAGGGATGAAATAAAAAATACTTAGCAGTAATTGAGAATAGTGATATAATATATCAAATCTTTGAGCCACTATGAAGATAGTGCTAAGAGGAAAGTTCATTGCATTGAGTTCATTCATTAAGAGAAAAGAAAGTCAATGAATAAGTGACCTAATATTACATCTCAAAGTTCTAGAAAAAGAACAAATCAACACCCAAAGTAGAAGATAGGAAATAATTAAAATTAATGAAATTGAAACAAAAGAATCTCCCCAAATCAAATAAACAAAAAGTTGGTACTTTGGGGGAAAAAATCAATAAAATTGATAAACCCTTAGCCAAGCTAGCAAAGAGAAAAAAAACTCCAATTACTAAAATTCAGAAAGAAAAAAGAAAATATCACAATGGACACTAATGAAATACAGATAATAACCAGAAGCTATTTTGAAAATTCATATTCTAAAAAAATAGAAAATCTTGGACACTGGCAAATTTCTAGAGACATACAACCTACTCAAATTGAATTAGGAGGACACAGGAAACTTAAACAGATCAATTTCAAACAATGAAACTGAAGATGCCTTCAAGCTTACCAACCAAGAAAAGCCCAGGACCAGACAAATTCTCAGGGGCATTGTACCAACCTTCAATCCATGATATAGAAAAGAAATGAACACTTTAAAACACATTCTATGAAGCTAATATCACCCTGATACCAAAAGCAGACAAAGACACATCAAGGAAAAAAACTTCAGACCAATACCATATCCCTCATGAACATACATGCACAAATTTTAAATAAAATAGACAAATCACATACAAAAACATATTAAAAAGATAGACTTAAAGACAAGAATAACATGATTATTTTAATAGATGCAGAAAAAGCATTTGACAAAATATAGCACAACTTCATTTTCAAAACACTAGGAAAAACTAAGGATAGTAGGAACATAGATCTATATGTAACAGTTAACTATGACAATCCAAGGCCAACATCATTCTAAAGGAGAAAAATGGAAAGCATTCCCTCTACAAACTGGAACAAGACAGGGATGCCTTCTTTTACCATTTCTATTCAACACAGTTCTGGAAATTTTAGAAAGAGCAATTAGACAAAAGAAAGAATTTAAAGGGATGCAAATAAGAAAAGAAGAACAACTATTCCTATTTGCTGATGACATGATTCTACATTTAGAAAATCCAAAAACTCCACCAGAAAATTTCTTAAACTCATAAATGAATTAAGCAAAGTGGCAGGATATAAAATTAACACCCACAAATAAACTTCATTCCTATACGTCAGTGATAAATCCACTGAAAGAAAAAGAAAATTACCGCATTCACAATAGCTCAAAAAAATTAAAATATTTGGGAATCAATCTAAAGAGGTGAATGACCTCTACAATGAAAACTCAGAATACCAAATAAAGAATTTAAAGAAGACCTTAGAAGGTGGACAGATCTCCCATATTCTTGGATAGGCAGAATTAATATTGTCAAAATGGCCATACTACCAAGCACTACACAGATTCAATGCAATTCCTATTAAGGTTCTGATGACATTCTTCATAGAAATAGAAAAAGCAGTCATGAAATTCATTTGGAAAAATAAGAGGCTCAGAATAGCCAACACAATTCTCAGCATAAAAGTGAAGCTAGGAGGGACCACAGTATCAGACCTTAATTTAAACCAAAGCTACAGTAATAAAAAATGGCATAGTATTGGCACCATAGCAGCCATGAAGGCCAACGGTACAGAATAGAAGACATTGAGATGAACCCACACAATTACAGTTATTTCATACTAGACAAAGGTGCCATAAACTACATTGGATAAAAGATAGTCTCTTCAACAAATGGTGGTGGGGAAACAAGAAATCCATATGTAATAAAATAAAGTTAGACCCCTATCTCTCAACCTGTACAAAATCCAACTCAAAATAGATTAAGGACCTAGGCATTAGTTAAGAGACCCTGTACCTACTAGAAGAAAAAGTAGGCCCAAATCTCCATCATGTTGGCTTAAGAACTGAATTCCTCAACAAGACTCTGAAAGCACAAGAATTAAAATAAAAAATCAATAAATGGGATTTTATCAAACTAAAAAGCTTCTTCACAGCAAAGGAAACAATCAAGAACATGAAAAGAGAGTCTACAGAATGGGAGAATATCTTTCCCACCTGCACCTCAGATAGAGCATTAATCTCCAAGATATATAAAGAACTCAAAAAACTTAATACAAAAAACGAAAACAAAAACAAACAAGCAAAAAACAAATAACCACTTCACAGAAAAAGAAATGGAATAGGCAACAAATATATGAAAAAATGTTCAAAATCAATAGCAATTAGAGAAATGCAAACTAAAAGTAAACAGAGATTTCATCTTACTCCAGTAAGAAAGGCAATTATCAAGAATACAAGTATAAATGTTGATGAGGATGTGGGGTAAAAAGGCACACTCTGACATTGCTGGTGGAACTGCAAATTTGTGCAACCAATATGGAAAGCAATATGGAGTTTCCTCAGAAAACATGGAGTGGAACCACCATTTGACATAGTTATCCCACTCCTCAGCATATACCCAAACAATTTAAAATCAGCATACCATAGTAATGTGGCCACAACAATGTTCACAGCAGTTCAATTCACAATAGCTAAGCTATGGAACCAACTAGGTGCCCTTCAATAAGTGAACGGATGAAGAAAATGTGGTATATATACATAAAGGAATATTTTCAGCCATAAAGAAGAATGAAATTATAATATTTGCCAGAAAAGAACTGGAGACTCCCATGCTAAGGGAAATAAGCCAATCCCCTAAAACCAAAGGCTGAATGTTTTCTCTAATATGCAGATGCTGACTCAAAATAGGCTGTAGAGCAGCAGAGGGAGGATTGAAGGTTCAGCAGATTGGACAGGGGGGAATTGGGGGTATGGGAAAGACAGTAGAGTAAATCAGATATAACCTTCCTATGTTTGTATATGAATACACAACTTGTGTAACTTCACATAATATACAACCACAAGAATGGGAAGTTATACTCCATGCATGGTATGATATGTCAAAATACATTTGTTTGGCTCTCAAAACCATGGATATTTTCTAATATCATATAAAACTAAAAAGAACAAATTAAAAAAATTAAAAATCTAATTAAGTGTTTATAATAACTGGAAAATATGTAAGATATTACATGGCAGATATTATTCATTTATACTATACTGTTATGGGCTATATTCCTAAGTCTCAGTGTATGAGAATGTGACAGTATTAGGATATAGGGCCTTAAAGAAGTAATTTTTTTTAACAATGATGTACTTTTAACTTTTATATTATTGGATTTTTTTAAATAGTGCATGTTTAATTTCTCTTGGTACATTTTCCCATGCTCACCTTCAGAGATACTGATTCAACAGGGAAAGTTCCAGGATTCTGTTGCTTCCAAGTTTCCTAAAGACTGTTAAATAAGCAGTTTGAGAAACCATGATGGAAATAATTGTTTCTAATATAATGAGGCTACTGACATTTTTGTCTTTTAAGAAGTCTCCAACTTTATTATACTACTATATTTTTATTATGTCCTTTTATTTTATAATAATTTAAGTATAATACAAATACAAATTTTATAAATATATTAATTAGATTTGAATTATCTCTAAGAATTGTAATAGTATGGTCAGCCATTTTAGTACTTTGCCATACTTGAATAAATGACCTAAATAAGCATTGTAAAGTGTGTATTTATGAGGTAAGTTCCATAAACCATTTTGTAAATAAGGCAAACAAAACATCTACAAATAAGAAAATAAGGCTTTTCTTTAATTTAAAAATTCGAACTCTAACTTCAATACAATTTGTTTGGCTCTCAAAACTATGGATATTTTCAAAATTTAAAGTACAAAGTTGTCATAAATATCAACTTTTGTATACAATGTATACCTATTTTACCAAACATTTTAAAATTTCTGGCTTCAGAAAAATACCAATGTTTTCCCAATTAACTTCTGAAAATATGCGTAACACCCTAAAATTCAGACATCAAGGCATCTATTTCTTTAAACTTATTAGTTATATTCTCAATACATTCTCCAGCTCTTAATTTCATTCCATCAATTACAAGATAGTCCTCTTCATGTTGATTTTGAAATGGGCTGCCTGCAGGAGCTTCAGGGATGCCTTTAGATAACTGTGAAAACAACCATATAAATCATCAGAACTATATCATATTTACTTGATTACTTGAACAAAATATAAAGTAGTGGTAATTCCTCAAGTCACAGCAGTGTACAAAGTTTTCTTTATTGGAGGTCAAATAATGATTCTTATATACAGTATAATGTATAGTAAATATGTTTCTGTAGAAGTAAATTATTATTTAGGTTCTGTCTCTATTTCTCAACATTATCCATTTTTACTTTTAATTTTATGATTTGGAAAAATGATTTTATTTTGTCTTAGTTTTCTGTATTAGCTTATTTTAAAAATTATTATATAGAATACAGATTAAAACTGTTTTAGACAAATTTTCTGCCACTATCTTCTCATAAGCTATGTGTACTCTAGTTTAGTGTGGAAGGGGACTGACTTGTGAAAACAATTTATTTGTGCATATGCACATACACATATGAAGTCCATAACTTCAATGCTCATTAAGGATATGGCTAATTTCTCATTCAATTCAAAGTTGAAAAAAGCACATGTAGTTCATAAGAGTATTTTAATATTTAAAAATGTACCATTTATTCCAAATTATTATGTAGTAAATGGTCTTATTTGTATATGGATTATCCAATTTGTGAATTATTCTAATAGATATATAAAAACCTGCAGTTAATTTCTTCCCTTTGCTTACCAAGTCAGGGTATGTCAACCAGTGTTAATATTAGCTAAAGAAAAACATAATTAGGAAGGTGACCCTACTGAGGAAAATAATCTAATAAAGCATTTCAATGACAAATAGAAAAGTGTTTTGATTATCCATGTGTGTATGCTTTTTTCCACATTGTGACTCTCATCTGTTGGTGTAAATGCTTGAGAGTAATCAAATTGAAATCTCACAGGTGAAATGAATGATGAAAATATCATTAAAGTTACAACTTTGAAAATAGCTCATATAATATCTTCTAAGAGAATCAACAGGCGCAGGACTTTAAAATTATCAGGTGGCTCTTCTTGGCATTTTTAGCTTGAGAGACTACTTTCTTCTTAAAATCAAAATAAAATCCTGTTTTAAGTGTGAAATTCCCTTTGGAAGGCATATTAATTCTTTGTAATAACCAAAAATAAAAAAAAATGAAATCCTAGAAGTGATCATTTCTTTAATTTTACATTGGAAACTGTTTCAGTTTTGATATTCAGATTCATTGCTATTCTCCTCATTTAAAAGTGAATAAGGCCCTAAATATTCTGAACCTGGCATGAATGTCAGACTTAGGAAGCTCAGTGTGCACAGTGGCTTTAAACTAGTCAGCAGGAGGCACTCACCTGCCTGCCAGCAAGTTAAAATAATTAATTTTTATAATTCCTAAATGCCCTTTGAAAGAGTAAAATAATACAAGAATCTAAAACAAAAAGTAAGCTCCTGCCTAGTGGTGAATTAAAACTATGTATTTTACCTTAAGAAATAAAATCAGAAGTAATTTTCTGTTCTATCAAGTTACTAGTTATAATGCCAAAATAGAAGCCATTTCTATGACTGTAAAAGCTCCAGGACATCACTATAAAAATTAACCAAGCTGTATTTTTGAAAAGAAAAGCTGCCTAGAATGGACAAAAAAAAAAACAAAACAAAACAAAAACCACACACACAAAAAAACCTACACAAAACCATATGGTATTCAAACAAGGCATTCAAATATTCAAACAAGGCTAAAAAAGAATAATTTGTATATTAATTATATGCATATAAAATGCATGTCACCAATCTATAGATATTTTTCTACAAAGGGTAAGATCCATCTATAGAAAACAATATTTTTTTTAATGAAAGGAACCCTTCATTGGAAAAATGGCATTTATAACCTATGCAGATTCAGGCAAAAGTTGCCATTGCTGGTGCTGATTAAGAAAACTTACCATGATTTACAACTCAGTAGTTGATACTAATTTTCTTCTCTTAATACATTTATCTTATTAACAAATTCTATAAATTTTGTAAATTTCTAACTCAGTAAAGGAGGTGCTAAAGACTCATCCTTACATATATTGACAATCTAAATGAAATCATGCTACTGAATAGTCTGCCGAAGTATGTAAACCATTTAGAAATGGTCCTAAATCCAACTTTTTCTGCATCTGAAAACAATAAGATTTCAGGGTAGGTAGTTTCTCAAAGCAAGAATGTGGGAAAATAAAAGTGATGTAAGAAAATTTTAGGGGCTGGGGATGTGACTCAAGCAGTAGCGCGCTCGCCTGGCATGTGTGCAGCCCGGGTTTGATCCTCAGCACCACATACAAACAAATATGTTATGTCCACTGAAAAACTAAGAAATAAATATTTAAAAAATTCTCTCTTTAAAAAAAAAGAAAATTTTAGCATTTATGCTCTTTATAAACTGCTATTACCAATTTTCATCTATAATAGTTAACCTGAGGTATCTGATGTTATGTCAAGCACTTTTCCCAGTTTACCTTATTTAATCCCTAAAACAATCCTGAGGCAGGTGGCAAACAACTTTGCTAAATTTCAAAAGTCATTAATGATAAAACCAGGACAAGGAAAACAGGCATTATATAAGAGAGTGAGGCTCAATATGTTCTCTTGACTGCAGATACACCATATATCTGAAAGAATGAATGAACTTTAAGATACAAAACTCTGTACTGTCATTTTTCTTTCTTACTATTTAGGGTACAACTGTATGCCTGGTGGAAGTCTACCATATGGCTTTTTTTTTTTTTCTCATTGCTACTTTGTATTAATAGCCTGGGTCTTATATCACAAGCCCTCATTTTAGTTGCAGGCATTAAATAAAGTAAGCACATGTGGCCTAAGTCCAACATAACTGTCCAAAATGTAGGGGGTTATGGAGCATAAACCAAGATATAAAAGGTGAAACTTATTCCAATGAAAGATTCTACCGCCACTGTTACTAATGAGGTTTTTCTGTTATAGAGGTCATCCTGGTGCATGATCTGGACAGGGCAGATTTCCCAGTAAGTTGTTACCCTTTTCTAGTGAGCTGCTGTTATCCTGGCCCCTTCCAATTGAAAAGATCAGAAGCAGGGGAGAGGTCTTTCTGAGTGAACTACTGCTATAGCGAACCTCTTCCATCTTTCTTCATTACAACCACAAAGATCTCAAATTAAAAGAACTTCTCTACTTAAACACAGATATCTTTCCCAAAACTGATAGATGTATTCTGATTTCTCAAAAGGCAACTACTTTACAATTCACTTCATGATAACCAAGAGCTCAAATTTCAGATGTGAAATAGGCATTTTGTATAACTGAAATGTACAATCAGAAACAATTCTGCCATTTAAAAAACTTGAAGTTGCTATTTAGGCCCGATAATAACTTCAATACTACCTTTTCTCTTGCATTAATTTCTTCTCCACATTCTTCTTCAGACTCATTAGGTATTGCTGTGGGCTCTAGGGCTTGCTGTAGCATTTGCTCCAGCTCTTTTAGTAAAACTTCTGTCTCAGAAACAACTAAAGGAATATCATTAACATATCAAATATGCTGCACCTCTTAATTAATTTGATATAATTGATAATCTTAGCCACCAGGAAAAGAGAAATCTTCTAAATGGTACAAGATTTAAAAAAACTAAATATTTCATGTAATTTGTACATATGATTTTGCTTGATCCAAAATTATTATTATTATTATGGATTTGCAAACTTTTATAATTGTTCTTTGAAAAACACAGGCAATATTCTTGCTATGTATATACCACAAAATATCTCTGAAGTATAAAATGCTCACCCGTGTTTTTTTTTTTTTAATTAGGAAATCAGGGCACCAAACTAAATTACTTTTATTATAGAGAATAAGTAGCAAAATTTTTCTGTAAGAGCCAGAGAACAAACATTTCAAACTTTTTGGTTAGACTGATCTCTATGACAACTACACAACTGTGTTGTAGGGCAAACTGTAGACATGCACTTAAGGAAATTAGAATGGCTATATTCCAATAAAATTTTATTAACAAAAACAGTTAGCAACTGGTTGCCAATCTATTTAAACTATTATTCAAAAGGAGAACCCTGTGTTTAGATAGCTAGGCTGAACATAGATTTGTCTGTTTTTAACCCAAATAGCAACATATCTTAATTTCCTAAATGATTTAATAAATAAAATACTGCATTTACAAGAAGCACTTTTTTCATTACTGTGACATAAAAATTTAAGTAGGCAAAATTCAATTAGATTCTTCATTGACCTTGCTGAGATAAAACAATATCCTCACCAAAGATAAAGAAACCTAGTATAACTCTATAGAATCAAGTTCTGATCAACAATATGCATTTGAATTCTTGACTTAAACAATACAATCATTTGTTTTTGATACAGGATCTTATTGAAGCAAAGACCAAAAAAAGTAAGCCATGTGTGGCCTGCTGCCCTACACCACAGACAGATGGAGAATCTGAGAAGCTCTTCCATAGATAATATAATTTAGAATTTAGAGGGAAAGGCCATGAGTACATGCCCCTTCTTCACTCTGATTATTAAAAGCTGACATATAACATATAACCTCCTCTTATTTTGGCAGGTCACCAAAAATCACACCAGGTACAGCAGCTGAAAGTTCATGGAACATGAAAATGTACTCAGGCAGGACATAATAAAGTTAAGTTTCAAAAGTGCTAAAACAGTTATTAAAAATAGTGTTAAATAAAATTATGGAAAGTTATCAAATTGCAAGTTTCCAAAAAAAGAGAATGAACAGCAAATATGAGAGGCAGAAGACAAAATAAATGCTCTCAGTTGTCATTATAGTACTGGAAAAACAATTTCAGTTTACACTTTTTGCACTATAGGTTCTGTCTACAAAAGTGATTTTTCGGAGGCCAGACACAGTGGCACATGCCTGTAATCCCAGCAGCTCAGGAGCCTGAGTCAGGAGGATCGTGAGTTCAAAGCCAGTCTCAGCAAAAGTAAGGTGCTAAGCAACTCAGTGAGACCCTGTCTCTAAATAAAATATAAAATAGGGCTGGGAATGTGGCTCAATGGTTTAGTGCCCCTGAGTTCAATCCCCAGTACCAAAAAAAAAAAAAAAAAAGAAAGAAAGAAAAGATTTTTTGGTCAATATTTACTGCTTATCCTAAGCACTTTATATTTATATTCAGTCAACAAATATTTACCATGTACCTACTAGGGACCAGGAACTCCACAGATATAGAATTCCTGACCATACTCTCTTCCCAGGTAATCTTTGGTTTTCTCAAGGGAAAGCTCACTCTAGGGAAGCTTTCTTAATGTAGAATGATAAACCATTCCACACTATGGAATATATTCTCATATTTAAAAAACAAAACAA
The DNA here is from genome assembly GCF_001458135.2 of Marmota marmota marmota. Lineage (NCBI taxonomy): Eukaryota > Metazoa > Chordata > Mammalia > Rodentia > Sciuridae > Marmota > Marmota marmota. The sequence continues at coordinate 23,653,430 of NW_026000241.1, forward strand.
ACAAAAATTGCAATTAAAATGTTAGTTGTATCCAAATAGATGTGTTCTGCAGCTATTGCTAAAGACTAAGAACATAGATAATAGAATGCTCCATTCTAGAACAGTGGAATTAAAAATTCAAAATGTATATAAGAGTCAGTTGGAGAATATATTAAAGAAAAAGGATACAATTCTATGTCTATTGAATTAGAATTTCCTAGAGAAATATATGTTTTTGTTGAAGCACTTTTAATGAAATCAACCCTCATATTTTGATAGATTTCTTATTAGTAACCTCTTACTTAACAGATAACTACTTGTGGCTATCTTATCTTCACACCAATTTCCCAGTACCACTCACAAATGCTGTGTTTTCCTACTTTAGATTCTGAGTCTATGGAAACTGACACTGAAATTTAAAGAACTGTTGAGAAGATGAATTTTGAGCTATGCTGTAAAGGAAAAATGGCAAACAAACATCTTTATATTTCTTACATTAGGCTAAAATACATCAATTTATGATAATTAATGTCATCACCAAATGGCATTGTAATCTCTCTGTTTTCAAGTGATCTGGAAAAATACACTGCCTTTTGATCAAAAGGTAGACAAATAATGAAGGATTTCATAAATCAACCAGTGTTCATAACACTAACTCGACTGATGTCAAATTCTGTTTCCAGAGGAATGGGAGGCTTGCTTTACTAAACACTTATTCTTACATTGTAAGCTAAAGTTCAAAACTAATTCTCAAAAAATAGCAGTTGCTGTAATCTACAAACTAGGTTATCAAAACTGGTCAATGATACCCTCCAAAAGGTAGAGACAAAATAAATGCCTTTGCTGATTGCATGACCAATCATCTCCTATCAATATTGATTATACTGTAGTTTCACTGATTTGCTTTTATTTGTTGTTGAGAGTAAAGTGGTAACATTATAGCTACTCTATCATTCAAAGAAAGAAGGAGTCGGGGGTTGGGTAGAGAGACCAAAGGAGATATCTCTAATTCTAAAGCTGACATCTGGCTTTTAAAAATCAGTGTGTGTAAAATAAATCCATTCCTGATAAGAAATAAATCACTGTCTCAAAAATCAGTCAGTATTTTAAAAATTTTCAAGTGTATACTTAGGGAGTTTTTTTTTAAATCTCTATTTCTTTAATAAATGTTTACAGAAAATATCTTTCCTTATTTATAAACTATGGGTTGAGTTACCCCAAAGCTTGTATTTAAAAAAAAAATTAATTTGCAGAGCTATTTCATTGTTTCAATTATGTGAGCACCTAATAAAGGAAGCAGGTGAGGAGTAGTATTTTGTTTTGAAGTAGCCACAAATATTCATACACACACACACATACACACACACGAACGAATAAAATACAGACTGAGTTGGATTCGATTCTCAGCACCACATAAAAATAAAATAAAGATATTATGTCCACTGAAAACTAAAAAACAAATATTAAAAAATTCTCTCTCTCTCTCTCTCTCTCTCTCTCTCTCTCCCCCTCTCCCCCCCCCACCCCTCGCTCTCTGAAAAAAAAAAAAAGAACAGATCACTATACAAACTGAAATAGGAGGTATGGTACAATTTGGGAAAGCGGGATGAGGGGAATGAGGGCCAATACCACTTTTGGCTTAGAAGTTAAAAATGTTAAACCAAGAGTTGGTAGGTAAAGTGTATCATGAGTAGCATAATAACCCTTTTCCTTGTCACTCTGTCTAAATCCTGAACTTAGGCCCCAAAGCCTTTCATGCTCTTTCTAGCTTATCCCGTAAGCCAAACCTTTCCTATATTAGCCATCCTCTTCCAAGATTATTTATATCAAGTGACTAATTAAATAATTAATGTTAATAGGTTATTAGTTGGCTCTTAATAATATATTTACTCAAACTTTTAAAGATCTACTGGTTCAAAATGAAAATTTGCCGATAGAAAAAAATGAAATAACAAACAACAATAAATAAAAAGCTAAAAGAAATAAAATCAAATAAGGAAAATATGAAAGGCAATAATGAAAAAAACATGCTCAGACCAACTATAATTGCTGCACCAAAACCTCCATGAATTTAGTTTTAAAATTTCTCATAATCATCAGGTGTGGTGATATACACAATCTCAGCAGCTTAGGAGACTGAGGCAGTCAAATTCAAAGCCAGCCTCAGCAATTTGGCAAGGCCCTAAACAAATTAGCACAATAAAATATAAAATTGTCTCAAAATAAAATATAAAAAGGGCTGGGGATATTGACCAGTGGTTAAGCACCCTGGGTTCAATCCCTGGTCCTACTACCACTACTACTACTAATAATAACAACAACAACAATTCCTCATAATCTAAGCAACCAAGGAAATAGCTACACACTTTCATTTATTTATTTTACTAAGCTAGGTGTCTTTGGAAAAGTCATATGACCTATTAAGTGCTTTACTTTCCCAATCAACAAAATGGAAGGTAATGTAATATCCACTTTACCTAATATAAATCTTGCATGGATTAAATATACAAAAGTATATGAAATATTTAGAACAGTAAGGAGATACAGTAATTTTTATAGGTGCTGGTCATCATCAGTATTATTGCTAGAACCATATCTTCATGATAGATGGTTTTTCTTATTCCTAAAAACTAAAAAAAAATGAGTTATAGGGAATAATGAAAATGTAATAGGAAATTATATAGATGCTATCATAATTATTCCTGACAGGAATTGTCCCCCAAATGCAGACATGCTTCACTAATAGTATTTCTTAGATAAATCTATATAGACATGGGCATATAGTTTAAATTATTTAATGATCTCTCAGCTTTTTCTATTAATTTCCAAAAAACAAATCTTTTCTTCATTGGATAAGAGAGCTCTTGCTGCATCTCTTTTTCACAGATGAGGAAACTGATACCTGGAGAGATAAAGTAGCTGTACTTAATTACCCCTTGTCCTAATCCCTAACTCAGGGCGGTGCAGAGAGAAAGAGAAAGAAGGAGAGAGGAAGAAAGAGAGGGAGGATGGAGAGAGGGAAAGAGAAACTGTCTGTGGAGCAGAAAGCTCACCCAGGAAGAGCAAATCTGGTGTAGGAAACAAATGGGAAACTTTAACATCTGGTTATATAAGGAAATTGGTTTAAAGAAGTAGGGCAGTGATTCAAGAACAAAGCACAATTTTCTTCTGTCATTTGATGCAGGACTGACCCTATCTTAAACTACAAAGAAATAAGAGATATCAGGTTGAATTGAGGGAATCCACAGAAATTGGGTAGGAATTTTTTTAAAAAATGAGGAATCTTAAACTTGAAAAAGATTTCACTTTTTTTCTGGGAGTCAGCTCTTAGAAAGAATACAGGACACTAGATATTCCTGCTCCCTATAGTTCATGATGGGATGAAGAAATAAAACACGGATTAGGTTAGTTGATTTAGCAAATAACCATATAGAATATGAGATTCCCGGAGGGGTTTCCCTCTACCTGGATAACTAGTGGGAAATATTCATCCATTATTTCTAGTCAATGGCCTCCTGGCTAGAAACGACTTCTGTAGTATCCTATAGTATATGAGCTGGAGGGGAGAAGGATGCTGGTTTTGGAGCCCTCAGCCACAGTGCCTAGATCTCCAACTGGGAAATCAGCTCAGAGATAAGCAAACTTTTGCTTTTCTACAGGAATATATGAACTGATCATGTGAGGCAAAGGGAGGAAAGAGCTAAGAAAAGTCATCTCAATTAGTGTGAAGACAGCAACAGGTTAAGTTGGAAAAGAAAAAACAGAATTTTGTGTGATTTAGAAGAGGAACAAAAGGATTTTAAAAATCCTTCTGCCCGTGTTATATTCTTTTAATGAGAAATAAGTGGCTTATTTAGCCAATTGAAATGCAAGGCCATAGGATATGGGGGTAGCTTTAAGGAGAGAGGGCCTATAGCATCTAAAACTCCTCTGGGTTTAATGGGCTTTGAACATGCCTGCCAAAGTTCCATCTTGTAAATAAGCATTTGCCTGCTTCTCAAGACTAATGAAAATGTAGGGAGAGTAAATGATACTTTCTCCCCGAATTTCACATTTACCCTACTGTGTTCTAATACCAATGACAATTAATTCAGTTGGAAGCCCCAGACATTTATTTCTTCTCTCCCTTTGGACTATAGTAAGTTTGGAATGGAGAAGTCTGGATTGGAATACAGTTGCTGGTATTTCCTCCCACAATTGTTAGTGCTTTATTTTAAAAATTAAATACAGGACAAAGCCAGAAAAAAATAATTAAAAAAAACCAGAAACCTAGAGACAACTGAGAAGCCCCTGTATATAAATCAATACTGAAAATGACCTATTAATGTTTCTCTCCTATAAATATACAACAGTTCTTTTTTCTTTCAAAGGAAACAACTACATCTTGTAGAATTAGACATATGCAAAAGAACTAAAAGTAGAACAGGACTTCACATACCCATGCTTTCCTTTGATAAGGCATCATCTGAACAAACATTTTCAAAAGAGCATTTTAGAATAGCTTTCCTAGGAAAAGAATTGGACAGATTTAATTTCAAATGTTCAATCGTATACATGTAAATGACCATTCATGAGTATTCATTGATAACCGTAGATTATTAGTATTTATTTAACTAAGGTACTTTTTCTTTGTTGTGTTATATAGTAACAACTTTTTTTAATTATAAAAAGAGAGGACTAATATTGATTTAAGCTGTCATTAGGCACAATACACTGGTGATCTACTTAACAGTATACACCGTTTTCTTCATGTAATTCTCCTTTAAAAATCTATTAAGTATTTGCTCCTCTCATTATATGAAAAAACTGAGCTATCTGGCAATAAAGGTAAATGACTGAACATTATAGAACTAAATTCTGTTAAGACTGCAAATTCATGCTTTTTTCCAATATACAATGTTGATGATTTAAAGCAGAATTTTGTTCAAATCCCTTTTCTCTAAACATAAGTTATTATGAAAGTCACTCCACTTCTATATGCCTCAAATTGTTCATATTTTAAATGAAGATAATTGTGATACACTTTCTATTTACTTGATGGGATTACTGTGAAGTATTACTGGTATAAGGCAATGAAAGTCCATTTTAAAAAATTAGCTATCTTCTGAAAAGGTAAAAAGGAGAAAGACAATTAATGCCAGTTTTTATTTTTGAGTAGAATTCCTTTTAACAAACACAGCACTGGTTATATTCTTTAACAAGTATGGCTGATTCAATGATAAATACTAAAATTTGTCATTAGTGGCTTATTAGTTTATTATGAAGCCCTGTTTCTGGTTTGTATTACCAATTTTAAGCTAGGATCCTTTTAATCTAGTTAGTAAAATAATATTAATCTTTAAAGTTCCAATTACAAAACTACATATTTATATGATTATGAAAATTTCTCCATATTTCTAAGATTACTACTAATAATCTTATAAATTCTTTTAGAAAACTTTAAACATAATGTTTCCCTAATAAAATGGAATCAAGAATTATGGGAAATGTCATATAATAATTAAAAAAAACATATATACATATTTACATTTTATCATACTACCAGCATACCTTTTTCTTTTTCTAAATTTGGGCTTTTTCTTTTCAATATTAGTTTTGGAAACTTGAATCTATAAAATAACAACAAAAAATAACTGAGTTAGTTCATATGGAACTGGATGTACTCACTATAATAATGGGATCTACATGGTTCAAGTATTTTAGCTGAAGAAAAACTCCAGTCCATATTACTAAATTAAAATACATACTATCACATCAAACAAGGTCAGGTCTCTAATTCACTTATGACTTATAGAAGAATTCTAAAATAACGAAAAAGCACTTCTAGAAGAGAAGAATCATTGATTTAATCAGGGAATGATTTTAAAAACTCTTTAGATACACTGAAGACAGAATAAGTATATGGAAATATATTGAAGAGATCACCAAATCTATAAGAGAAAGAAAGAGAATTTTTGGAAGAGCAGTTAAGAGTATGGAGAAATATTAAAAATGTTAAATGGAAAACTATAGAAATAAGGATTTTTAAATTTTAAATAAATTTTACTACCTTATTTTGTTATAACTTTTCTATATTACAATTAGATATTGTTCTTATTTTTTTCTGTGCCTAATTTATAAATTAAACTTTATCATAAGTGTGCTTGTATAGGAAAAAGCATAGTTATACATAGGATCCTGTATTATCTGAAGTTTTAAAAAGGCTTATTTTCCTTCAGAAAATCTGCTGGGGAAATCTGCTTGGAAAAAGGATAAAAAATAGTTTCATGTAGCATTATACATCATGATAATTACTTCTGAGTATCTGGAGAGTACAGATAATACAGTTAAGTCTTCAGGCCTAGACAAAGATTGCTTGCAGAACTTCATTTAAAACAGGGGGAGGATTGAAATGATTTTTTAATTTTACATACTATTTCAACAGAAAGAACACAAATCTAGTGTTTCTTACATAAATGTTAATCATCAATTGCCACATGCTCTTGTCTAGTTGATTTTAAGTCAGTTTCAGTGTTCCTGTGAGCTCTGGACAGTATCACAGCCCAGTCCCTGGCAACAGGACTTATGTCTTGCTATCCCTCTGCATTCTCTCTACATCCATGTGTAAGTTCACAATAAAGCACTATGGATTTCTCTGCTTTGATTGTCTTACCAGAAAAAACACTACAGTGTGTATTTCAAGCAGTGAGCTGAGACACAGGAGAGTATTTTCTCTAAAAATAGAAGTTGGCTACCAGGCCCAACTTAAACAAAAGGCGTGAAAGATTTTTTTTATTAACACCTCCAATTGTGGCTGAGGATAAGAGTAATAGGAAACTTCAAGGAGCTCTATGATTTGGTGCTTCACTGTTAATTTGTTTGTTTTGTTTTGTTTTGTTTTTCAGTCTGGGAATGGAACTCAGGGCCTCACATATGCTAGTCAATTGCTGTATCACTGAGCTACATCCCTAGCCACTCACTGTTAGCATTTAAAGATTTAAGATCCTGGATTAAAAAANCTCCTCCATCTCCTCCTCCTCCTTCTCCTCCTCCTCCTCCTCCTCCTCCTTCTCCTTTTTTTTAGTACTGAAGATTCAAGCCAGGGGTACTCTACCACACAGCTACACATCCAACTTTTTTATGCACCAGCATAATAGAGGAAATTCTCTATACATAAATGTATAAATTAAGAGAGTGGTCATTGATTTTTTAATTTCAAAAAGCATAAATTAAAGTCATGTTATTAAGTGTTAGGGAAAAAGATACACACACACACACGCACATGCACACACACACAACTTCTATAGGTAAACCAGAAAAAAGAAAAAAAGAAACAAGATTTTTCCCCATTAGTTTATTGCTTGGTATAAAACTAATTAGAAATATGTAAAACTCTTCACTGAAAAAGACTAAAGAAAAATGAATACAGAGACAAGTTATACTTCTACATGAATGTATTTGATTATTATAAAAATTGATTTTCTCCCTAAATTAGCACATAGATCTTCTATAATACCAATCAGTCCCTTAACAGAATTCTTCTTAGGACCTAACCAAATAAGTTTAAGATTCATGAGGAAAAAGTCAACAGGTAAGAATGATCAAAATAATTTTTAAAAAATTGAAGTAATGAAGGATCACTAACCACGCAGTAAAGAAAATAGAGAGGCCAGATGCTGTGGCACATGCAAGTTATCCAAGCTACTCAGGAGACAAGGCAGAAGATTACAAGTTTAAGGCCAGAATGGGCAACTACGACCCTCTCTCAAAACAAAAAGGGTTAGGGAAGTATGGCAGTGGTAGAGCACCCCTGGGTTCAATCCCAGTATCTCTCTCTCTCACTCACACACACAAAGTTGAGAACTTTCATCTTTTTACTTAAAAGAAACATTTTAAGCTTCTCTTTGGCATGTTCAAATTGCCAGCATCAGTACTCTTGTGCTTTGAGACCATTATTAAATACAGTGAGGGTTATCAGAATATAGGCATTGCAATATCTCAAAAATCTGGTAACGCAAATAGCTATGAAGTAACTAATGGGGGTAGGACACAGAGTGTCGATATGCTAAACAAAGAGATAATTCACATTCTCAGAAGGTTATAACAAGACTTCATGCTAGAATTGCACACAATTTAAAGCTTATGAACTGTTTATAAATTTTACTGTCTACATATTAACGATGTTATATTTTGTTTACTAATAAGTATTTGTACATAAGACATGTTTAGACATGCATATACATGTGCATATATATTGTTAGCAGTTATTCTCTTTTAGGACTGAAATTACAGCTTGGAGAAAACATATCTGTATTTTTTTTTCACACAATGCTCCTTTTCTAATTGAGGGGGAAAAAAAGCTAATCTTAAAGTAATTGTTCTGGCTTTGATCTAGAATCCCCCCCCCAAAGTTCATATATTAAAAGTTTGATACCTATTGTAGCATTTCTGAGAAATGGGGCTTTTGAAAAATGATTAGATCATGAAGGCTCTAAGCATCTGTGAATTAATCCAGTTGATGAATTAATAATTTGAAAGGACAAATAATGGGAGGTGTTGGAATCTGTAAGAGGTGGAGCCTAGATGAAGGGACTAAATCCTTGGGAGAGTGCCACTGGGGACTATATCTTGTCCAATGCCCCTTCCATCTCCCTTCACCTCTTTTCTCTCTGCTTCCTGGCTGCCATGAGCCGACAGCTCTACCATGCTCTTCCACCATGATATTCTGCTTCACCTTAGGTGCAAGGGACTGGAGTCAGTGACCATGAACTGAAACCTCTGAAACTATGAGCCCCAAATAAACTTTTCCTCCTCATAGTTGTTTCCTCAGTTATTTTGTTCCAGTGACAAAAAGATTACTAACACAGTATTAAAAATCCATAAAACAACATGAAAAGTTTTGTGATATAATAAATAAAAACATTAAAAATATTGTAATCAACAATTAAAATTATGAAAATAAACAGAAATATACAGAAAAATATAGAAATGACTGTACATAAATACATTAAGTTAAATTGGTTTAATTCAGATGGTGATTTTTGGAAAAATGAAATTATGTCACTTACAGGAAAATGGATGTAACTTGAGAATATTATATTAAGAGAAATAAGCCAAACTCAGAAGGTCAATGGTCATATACTTTGTCTCCTATGTGGAAGCTAGAGAGGAAATGGGAAAGAAAGGTGGTGGTGGTGGTAGTAGCTCATGAAAATTGAGGGGAGATCAGTACAGGAAAGATATCAGTGGGAGGGCAGACGGAAGGGCAAGGGTAAATACTTGGAATGATATTGGTCAAATTGTATTGCTATAATCTGTGTGCATATACTAATATGTAACAATAAATCTTACCATTGTATAAGACTATAACTCACCAATAAAATATGGGAAGAAAAGATTGTGGCTTTTAAATGATTCTAAAATTCTGGACTTCAAATATTATGTTATCGTATTAGAAAAAATATTAAAATTGGGACCTACTTACAAAAAAGGCTTTTACCCAATCCTATTAGAACTATGATACTATTATATTTAGTTTTGGTTTTGTTTGTTTATTTTTTACAAGTCAAACAGACAGCTTTATTTGATTGTTATTATTTTTGTGGTGTTGGGGATTAAACTCAGGGCCTCAGGCATGCTAGGCAAAGCACTCTACCACTGAGCTATCTCCAGCCCCTATGATACTATCATAAATCTGAGAATGTTTAATTTTCTTAAAACTTCCTAATTCTTCCTCAGTGGAAATTAGAGAGGATAGTACTAGCATTTATTAAATAAGCACCTATTATTATAATATAGAAACTATATGTTACTATAATTGCTTTGTATATTAGATTTTTATAAAACTATACAAAGTGATTATAAATACATATATATGTAATCTGTGTATGTACTCAACCATATTCCAAAATTTAAAACAGGTAGCACCATCACCTACCCTATCTTTGTTGTTGCAGCACTACTGGTTTATTCTTTAGTTCTAGGCCCAGTTATCTCATATATTTATTGTGAATATTAACCTTGGTGTGCACAGGTCCCTTGACACTCTTAAAGTACTTGCTGAGCTGTTATACTTTATAGTTTATGGGATATTGGAGTAGGGAAGGACTTGGAGGTGATCTAGACCTACCCCTTGTACTTAATCAAATGGAATTCAAGAAATTAGTCTGGCTCACTCAGACTCTTTTTCTTCCAGACTACTGCCATTGGGGCAGAATTGATCAGTGAGGTGCACCTACACTATTCAGCTCATCATATGTGCTAAGTGAGATGAACTGGAGGAATGGCAAGTGGCTTGTTGCTAGATGTAGAAGCACCCTTCCTAGTGGGCACTTAGTAATGATATCTTGATGGCAATATTCTTATGTCTTGGTTCAAATAAGTTGCTGCAAATACTACTAAAACTTAACATAGGCCAATACATAGCATAACATATCTCTCAAGGTCCTCTCAAGGGAGGCAGGATTACATGGAGATTGGCTTTGATCTAGCCATCCCTCTTTGGGAATTATCCTGCAGAAATAATAGCATGCACATACACACATGTTTATTAAAGCATTACTTGTGGCAGAAACATTCCATAATACCAATTTGAAAATACCATGTTCATCAACAGAGGACTTGTTGACTAAAAACCTGGGTATATCTGCTGAGGTATGTTATGCAGAAGGCTAAAACCAGGTCTATATCTGCTAGTTTAAGTATAGTCATGTGCTACATAACCAAGGAAAACTAATAAAGTTAAATAATAGTATCTGAAGAATAATATATAGGGCAAATTCCTTAATTTCTTTTACTGTAATTGACCCTTCATATGAAGATGATAATAATGTCTGCTCTTCCTTTATCCAAGGGTCTAAATTGAAAGACATGTTTGGAATGCTTTGTTATCTGAAAATGCTATACAGATGAAGACATATTTTTAACTAGGACTGTGTCCATTTGTAAGTTCAAAGTTAGACTCCAAAAGAAGGGTACTACAGTGATTTAGAAAACAAAGAACAGTTAAAGCATGCTGTGTTATGGAATCATCAAAACTAGATTCTATTCTGGCTCTGACACTTCTCTGTTAGCCACCTTAAATACCCTTATGGCAACTTAAATACCCTAAGAACAACTGATAAAATCTATTTCCCTTTAATATTGTAAGGGTAAATACAATAGTATGTTAGTATTTTTAACCCTATAATGTCCCTTTTAATAACAAATACTCTGAAATATTCCATTTCTTATCTTGAAATGAAACTCATAGCTCTCTAATGGTAACCCAGTATCTAGGCTTCTCTTCTTCCTGTTAGCAACAGAATCTCTCCCACAAGTTGGCCCACTGGAAGCTCTATTCTCCTTCTTCCCCTTGCTATTGGATATGACCATATATTACTAAATTTAGGCCAATAGGAAGTGAGTAAAGTGACATATACAGCATCAAGTTCATGTTTTCTTCTTTAGCTAATTGTTCGTACTTCTCTTCCAGTTTATTTTTCTTCCATGAGTAAGAATATAAATGTGATGTGACAGTATATTCAACCTTTGACCATATAAAACCACACCCTAGGAAACTTGCCAGTCTGAATGGTTTTATAGGGCAATGTCTCCTCTCAAAGTGGACCAGCAGCCTATCTTTGGTCAGATACATGATAAAGAAATAAACTTTTATTTTGCATGACTCACTGTAAATTGGAGTTTCCTTATTGCAGAATTATAGTCTGTACCCTACTTAATATAGTTGGTGACATAAACTATTTCAAAAAATTATAACTAATTTAAAAGTAATATACTTATGATGAACTATATTTCCATATGTATATGCTTTAGAACAACTATATTTGAAGACATAAGCAATAAGAAATACTAGTTATCCCTATCATTAATAAGTTTGGATATAATGAAATAATATTAACAAAGCCATTCTGTGTAAGATTTATAGAAAAATGTACTAACAGAAGTAATCATAGCTATAAGAATAGAAACCACTATTAAGTAATAGCAGATTAAATATTTGTATATGACAGAGGAGAAAAGAAAGTAGTATTAATGGAATAGAAATAGCTTCCAAAATAAATTGCATATTATCCAACTATCAAAATAAGAAAATGTGATAATCTCCCAAATGAACTGAGCAACAGAATTCCTTATGGGGAAAATAATTTTCTGGACTAAGACATGGGATGACCTACTAACAAAATATCACAGAAAATAAATCTTTTTTGAAAATTCTACAACATGTAAGGGTACACATTATCTCCAGTACTTGAAATAACTTGACCATAACTTTCAAAGGGTAGGGAAGAATGTCTTAATGATAACTTGGAACAAGAAGATGTAACAAAGAATTGTAAGGTAGATCTTTGTGGAAAATATCAAAGTAGGAGTGAAAAACAACAGGCTAACCAAAAGCAATCTTAGTGTAAATTTTATACCATATTTTAGTTTATCTAGTGTCCCTAGCCCTTGCCCAATAAAATTCCTTGCATTCCCTGTATTTCCTAAAATTACAATAACCCAAAGCATTGCTACAAATTCCTGAAATGTCTCATAGGCAGTATCTCTTAAACTACCAGTGTAAAGAACCAGTTTTTCATCCTTGTCTGAGATCTATAGTTTTATAAAATGAAAAAGTTTATTTTATAAAGTGAAAGTGAGTTTCTGGGGAAAATGTAAAATAAAAACAATAATATATAAACATTACCTCCATTTTATTATTAGATTCAATAGACAAAAATTAATCAGACAAGTTACAAAATAAATCCCTAAATGTCTCACTTTCTGTACTTAACTGCATACCACACTTTGAATGACACTTTCCTAGGAACAGTAGTGTACTTTTTGAGAAGAATTGGTAAAAATAAAGCAATATAAAAAAATATTTTAAAAAGTTTGTTATTACAATCACTATATTTTTTATGCTAAATATCCTTTAGCAGAGATTGAAATAAATAGTTCTATCCATGGTAACACTGCAACACTACCTCACTACCTCTGCCAAATCTCCAGATATACATAAAAGTTCTATTCTCTCTTTTTTTCATAAAGGGTAATTGTGTCTTTTGTGAGACAGAATTCTTTCCTGTAAAGGAGTATTAACATTATTTAGCCAGTTAAATGTCCAGAATCCTTTTACAAACCAAAAAGCAAAATAATAATAAGATATGATTTCTAAAAGTATTATCATACTATCAAAAGGATATTCATCCCATTGCCCAGGCATCTCTAAATTCATGCCTAATAATCTTCTCTGTTACTTCATGTTACATTTGACCGTCCCTGGGTCTGTCATGCCTGAACCCCACCACTCAACGTACTGTCCAGCACAATTCCTTTTCTTGTGACTATAATATATTGTCAGAAGAATTAGTTTAAGGCATCAACTCCTTTTTCCCCCCCAGAAGTGTCCTGTAAGAGCATGGTCACTGGAGAAGAATGTCAAGGTTTATGCTATCCCAATCATATTTTTGAAAGTGGAATTAGACATTTTTCTAATGTTTAGAAAAATATGTTAAATTTTAAAAAACTCTTTAAAAATTCCATCAATTTTATAACTTTTCATTAAAAAGTTTTTGTGTTCTGAAGATTTGTTCAAATACCTAATGTTCTGCTCCAGTTACATTTAAAGTAAAATCCATATTAAGATGAGAACTTTAATTTCCCCATGAGATTCCTTGCACACCTTATAGTAACATGATAAGCAAGAAAAAATATTTTAGTATATATGAGTATGTATATAAAATGTAATTTAAACAAAAGTATTTGTTTACTTGTTTACTTATAAGTCTAATTTCTAATTCTTTAATGCTAATATAAGCAACCACAAATATTAATTTAATAGTGTCAGCCTAAGAAAAATATATACTCAACAAATATTTACAAGAAAAAATAGAATATATATAAGTATTTTTAAATCATTTAATATTTTTTAAATAGTATTAGTCAAACAGAATTTAAAGCTTATTTATTTTATACTAATAAAACATGATCTTACCCTTTTCTTGGCCACCACAGAAACTTTGGCATCTGCTTTGGATTTATCTGTAAGATAATAAAACGTGGCTGCTTCAAAAAAGTACCTATGCTCCTGTTCTGATAAACACAGTGTTACACAGAATTTTCTACTTTCTAATACTGTAACAACAATACTTTGTTTTCAGTCCTTTAAATTAAAATGCTAATAAATTCACTAAGTAACTAACATGTAATAATACTAGAGATTCATACACTTATTTGAAAAACCCTCTCCCTTTAATTTTATTGGTTAATTGGACTTCCTCATATTAGCATTAAGTATAGCTGATTTCTAAGTTCTGGTCTGCCTCTGTGCAGTATATAGGATATATAGGATCTAGAATTAAATCCCCGCTACCTCCACTTGTAGATCTACTTTATGCTGGACATGGGGTAAGAACTTCATATAAATGGTACTTTATGTAATCCACATGAGAACTTTGTAAGGCATGCAGTCATCCTTACTTTACATCTAAAGGAACTGATCAGTTTGATGCAAAGCTACATTAAATAATCTGCCTAAGGTATTGCAGCTGGACCAGACCTATTCTGACTACAAACCCCTAATCATCCCAGGATGTCTGCTGCCTTCATTTGGGGCCAAAGAGGTGCCAATAGTGCCTCAGAAAAGAGTCGAAAACAATGGGGACTATGGAGCCTGTGCGGGACAGACACCCACCAGAACCTAGCCTCTGTGGCAGGACTGCCCCTTTTACCAGCAGAATATAGCGGGGGGTCAAGCCCAGTGGCCCAGACCTACCCACACTGGACTGTGTGGGACCCAGGCTCACAATAGGCCTGGTCCACCCCTCAAAGTGAGGCAGACATCAGCCAGAGCCCAGGCTCTGGCACAGGACTGCCCCTTCCGACCAGCAGACTACCAGGGGAGTTCAAGCCCAGAGGTCCAGATCCACTCAGGCCAACTTGTGCAGGACCCTGGTCCAGGATGCAGTAGCATACATTGAGGGACACCAGCAGGGTCTGGAAGCCCAACATCAAGGTGAAGTAAAGACAGTCTGCATGGGTACTGCAAGGATATAGGGAAGAAACTGTAATATCTGAGATTCACACTGCAAGAAAGGAAGACACATGGACCAGACAACATGAAAAAAAAAGGGAGGAAAGTGCCCCAAACAAACAGGACACTATAATAACAGAACCCATGGACAGCAAAGTTGATGAAATGTCAGAGAAGGAGTTCAGAAGGTTCAAAATTAAAGATTTATGAATTAAAGAATGACCTAAATGAGCAAATACAGGCAAAAATTGATCACTCCAACAATGAGATAAGAGAGCAAATACAGGTAGCAAAAGATTACTTCAAGAGAGAGAGAGAGACTCTGAAAAAAAATACTCAGAAATCTTTGAAATGGAGGATACACACTAGACCACTTGGAAGAAAGAATGTCAGATAATGAAGATAACATATACAATCTGGAAAATAAAGTTGATCACACAGTGAAGATAGTAAAAAACCATGAACAGAACATTCAAGAATTATGGGACAACATCAAAAGACCAAATCTAAGAGTTATTGGGATGGAGGAAGGCACAGAGTGTTGGGAGTCGCCCCGGCTCCAAAGACTAACTTTTCCATCCCCCAAAAAGAGCCGTCCAACGGTGAGCCCTGCTGGCTCACATGATCCTTACCCACCAATCAGAAAGCACCCCATGCTAACTGTCAAACCATTCTGTCATAATTATCAAACCGCCCCAGGCTCTATAAATATGCAGAGCTGTTCCTCAATAAACGGGCATTTTCTTCAATAGCAAGCCTTGATAGTTCTTTCACAGAGTTTCAAACCAAAGGAATGTACAATCTTTTCAATGAGATAATATCAGAAAATTTCCCAAACATGAAGAACAGATTCGAAAACCAAATACAAAGGGCTTACAGAACACCAAATGTACAAAATTACAACAGATCTACACCAAGTCACATTATAATGAAAATGCTTAGCATACAGAATAAGGATAGATTCTTAAAAGCCACAAGAGAGAGGAATCAGACCACATATGGGGGAGACAAATTCGTATATCAGCAGATTTTTCAACCTAAATCCTCAAAGCCAGGAGATCATGGAACAACATATACCTAAGCTCTTAAAGAAAATGGATGCCAATCAAGAATCTTATATCCAGCAAAACTAAGCGTTAGATTTGATGATGAAATAACAACCTTCCATGATAAACAAAAGTTAAAAGAATTTACAACTAAAAGGCTACACTACAGAACATCCTCAACAAAATATTCCAAGAAAAGGAAATAAAAAACAATGTTGAAAATCAGCAGAGGCAGGTATTACACTAAAGAAAAATCTAACCAGAAGAGAAAACAAGTCACATAAAATACCAAAAATACACAAAAATGGCTGGGAATACAAATCATGTCTCAATAATAACCCTGAATGCTAATGGACTAAACTCACCAATCAAAAGACATAGACTAGCAGATTGGATCAAAAAAAAAAAAAAAAAAAAACCCAACAATCTGCTGCCTCCAAGAGACTCATCACATAAAAAAGATATCCATAGACTTAAGGTGAATGGTTGGGAAAAATCATACCACTCACCACATGGACTGTGGAAGCAAGCAGGGGGTTCCATCCTCATATCAAATACAGTAGACTTCAAACTAGAGTCAATCAAAAAGGATAAAGAAGGACACTACATACTGTTCAAGGGAACCATACACCAACAAGACTTAAAAATTATAAATATATATGCCCCAAACAATGGAGCATCTATATTCATCAAACAAACTCTTCTCAAGTTCAAGAGTCAAACAGACCACAACACAGTAAATTTGGGTGACTTTAACACACCTCTTTTGTCACTAGATAGATCTTCCAAGCAAAAGCTGAACAAAGAAATTCTAGAATGCAATAATACAATCAATAATTTAGAACTGACATATATAGAATATTTCATCCTTCAATGAGAGAATACACTTTCTTTTCAGCATCACATGGATCCTTCTCTAAAATAGACCATATACAATGCCACAAAGCAACTCTTAGCAAATATACAAAGTAGAGAAACTATCCTGCATTCTATCAGATCATAACGAAATAAAATTTGAAATCAATGATAAAGTAAGAAATAAAATCCACTCCAACACCTGGAGACTAAATAATATGCTACTGAATGAGCAATGGGCTGCAGAAGACATCAAGGGCGAGATTAAAAAATTTTTAGAGGTGAATGAGAACATAGATACAACATATGAAAATCTCTGGGACACTATGAAAACAGTTCTAAGAGGAAAGTTCATTGTATGGAGTTCATTCCTTAAAAGAAAAAAAAAGTCAACAAATAAATGACTTAATGTCACATCTCAAAGTCCAAGAAAAAAGCAGCAGAACACAGGAACTAATTAAAATCAGAGCTGAAATCAATGAAATTGAAACAAAAGAAACAACTGAAAAATCTGACAGAACAAAAGTTGGTTCTTTGAAAAAATAAATAAAATTGGTGGGCCCTTAGCCATGCTAATGAAGAGAAGGAGAGAGAAAAATCACTAACATACGTAATAGAAAAGGAAATATCACAACAAACACTACAGAAATACAGAAGATAATTAGAAATTATTTTAAAAACTTGTACTCCAATAAAATAGAAAATATTGAAGGCATCAACAAATTTCTAGAGTCATATAATTTGCCCAAATTGAATCAGGATGATATACACAATTTAAACAGATCAATTTCAAGTGATGAAATAGCAGACGCCATCAAAAGTCTACCAACCAAGAAAATCCCAGGTCCGGATGGATACACAGCCAAGTTCTACGGGATCTTTAAAGAAGACCTACTACCAATACTCTTCAATTTATTTCAGGAAACAGAAAAAGAGGCAGCACTTCCAAACTCATTCTATGAGGCCAGTATCACCCTGATTCCAAAACCAGGCAAGGACACATCAAAAGAAGAAAACTTCAGGCCAATATCTCTAATGAACATAGATGCAAAAATTCTCAATAAAATTCTAGCAAATCTAATACAAAAAATATATCAAAAAGATTGTGCACCAAGATCCAGTGGGATTCATCCCAGGGATGCAAGTTTGGTTCAACATAAAGAAATCAATAAATATAATTCATCACATCAATAGACTTAAAAATAAGAACCATATGATCATCTCAATAGATGCAGAAAAAGCATTTGACAAAAATACAGCATCCCTTTATGTTCAAAACACCAGAAAAATAAGGCATAACAGGAACATATATATCTCAACATCATAAAGACTATCTATGCTAAGCCCCAGGCCAACATCATTCTAAATGGAGAGAAATTGAAGACATTCCCTCTAAAAACTGTAAAAAAAAAAACCAGGGATACCCTCTTTCACCACTTCTATTTAACATAGTTCTTGAAACACTGGCTAGAGCAATTAGACAGATGAAAGTAATTAAAGAGATACACATAGAAAAGAACTCAAATTGGCACTATTTGCTGATGATATGATTCTACACCTAGAAGACCCTAAAAGTTCCACCATAAAACTTCTAGAACTAGTAAATGAATTCAGCAAAGTAGCAGGATATAAAGTCAACAACCCATAAATCAAACGAATTTCTGTATATTAGTGACAAATCCTCAGAAAGGGAAACAAAGAAAACTACCCCATTTACAATAGCCTCAAAAAAGATAAAATTCTTGGGAATTAACTTAATGAAAATGAAAGATCTACATAATGAAAATTACAGAACCCTAAATAAAGAAGTCAAAGAAGACCTTAGAAGATAGAAAGAGACAACTTGCCCTTGGATAGGCAGAATTAATATTATCAAAATGACCATACTTCCAAAAGCACTATACAGATTTAATGCAATTCTGATCAAAATCCCAACGGCATTCATCATAGAAATAGAAAAAGCAACCATGAAATTCATCTGGAAAAATAAGAGATCCAAAATAGCTAAAGTAAACCTTAGCAGGAAGAATGAAGCAGGTGGCATCACTGTACCAGAATTTAAACTGTATTACAGAGCAGTAGTAACAAAAACAGCATGTTATTGGCACCAAAACAGACTGCTAGACCACTGGTACAGAATAGAGTACACAGAGACTAACCCACAAAATTACAATTATCTTATATTAGACAAAGGTGCCAAAAACATACATTGCAGAAAAGATAGCCTCTTCAACAAATGGTGCTGGGAAAACTGGAAATCCATATACAAAAAATTGAAATTATACTCCTATCTCTCACCATGCACAAAACTCAACTCAAAATGGATCAAGGATTAGGAATAAAACCAGAGACCTTGTGTCTAATAGAAAAAAAAGTAGGCCCTAATCTCCATCATGTGGGATTAGGCCCCAACTTCCTTAATAAGACTCCTGTAGTGCAAGAATTAAAATAACAAATCAATAAATGGGATGGATTCAAACTAAAAAGTTTCTTCTCAGCAAAACAATCTGTGAGGTGAATAGACAGCCTACATCTTGGGAGCAAATCTTTACACCTTACACAACAGAGCACTAATCTCTAGGGTATATAAAGAACTCAAAAAGCTAAGCACCAAAAACAAATAACCCAATCAATAATTGGGTCAAGGACTTCAACAAACACTTCTCAGAAGAGGATATAGAATCAATCAACAAATATATGAAAAAACGTTCATATCACTAGCAGTTAGAGAAATGCAAATCAAAACCACTCTAAAATTTTACCTCACTCCAGTCAGAATGGCAGCCACCATTTGACCCAGCTATCCCTCTCCTTGGTCTATACACAAAGGACATACTACATACAGCATACTACAATGTTTATAGCAGCACAATTCACAATAGCTAAACTATGAAACCAATGTATATGCCCTTCAAAAGATGAGTGGATAAAAAAAATGTGGCATACGTACACAATAGAATATTAGAAGCAATAAAAGAGAATAAAATTATGGCATTTGAAGGTAAATAGATGGCGTTAGAGAAGATAATACTAAGTGAAGTTAGCCAATTCCAGAAAAACAAATGAGGAATGTTCTCTCTGATATAAAGAGACTGATTCATATGGGGTAGGGAGGGGGAGCAAGGGAGGAACAGATGAACTCTATATAGGGCAGAGGGATGGGAGGGGAAGGGAGAGGGCAAGAGGTTAGAAAGGATGGTGAAATGTGATGGACATCATTATCCAAAGTACATGTATAAAGACACAAATTGGTGTGAATATACTTTGCATACAATCAGAGATATGAAAAATTGTGCTCTATATGTGTAATAAGAATTGTAATGCATTACACTATCATATATAAATAAATTAATAAAAAAGAATGGGGACTACCAATCCTTTTTTTATGCTACTATTACTAAAACCAGAATAATTAGTAACGAAATTGATTATAGAAAATTATTCCAGGATATTATTTTGGTATGTTCAATATATGTGTGCTAATATTTTGGCAAAAACTATTTGGTATCAAACATGAAAATCCACCTAAGCTGTTCATCATATTCATAGTTACAACTGTCACACATAAACACTCCTTCTACATATCTAAATATATGCTTGAGATGATCTTTCCTCCTGAAATACCTGTTCTCCCCACAGATGAAAGTACAAGACCATCCACCATTAGAGATGATTCCTCCAACTAAGAAACATCTCCACTTATTTTGCAAATTCATAGTCATCTTAAGCTATGGAAATTTCTTCCTCATATTATTGTTACTTTTGCATACATCTAAGAATTCTGCAAGACTAGATTATTTCTCAAAAGTAGGGACAAAATTTTACATGCAGTGGGTACTTGATATAATTTATAACAAGTATACATGCATTTTATCCAAAATCTTACATCAATCTGAAATATACATTTTACCCAACAAGTTAATGAAATTTATTAACATAAACTAAGCATTTACTTAGTATAAGCTACAAGATATAAGACAACATATATATATTCTTAGACCCTCAGTTTATTGATAAACTAGAGGTATAACTATTACCTCATTGATATATTGGGAGATTTAAATAATAAAATTCATGTTAAAAAAGTTCCCAAAATAATTTCTGAAAAATAACAGACAATCAACTGTTTACTTCCATTTAAAATAAGATACTATGGATACATAGGTGTGTATGTATGAAGGTAGATTTTAACGTTTGGAATAGTAGGAAAAATAGTATAATATATTTCACTGTTGAATCATCTTTTTTAGGTTAATCCACTATCCTTTTATTTAATTATTTCAGTCTTTTAAACAAAACTGGATAGATTAATGAGTAATAATAAAATAGACAAATATTTTAAGATATAAGAAAAAATTAGGCAAAATCCCACAATATATTCTAGTTTTATAAAAGGGATCAGTGACACCAGGTAAAGTAGTGCATGCCTATAATCCCAGTGACTTGTGGATCACAAAGTTTTAAGACAGCCTAAGAAACTTACTGAGACCCTTTCTCAGAACAAAAAAATAAAATACTGTGGATGTAGCTCAGTACTAAAGTACACTTGGGTTCAATTCCCACTACCAATAAAGAAAAAAAACAGTGGATCTTATTATAATTAAAGATAGAAATATCAATCCTGACAAATAATTAAAACTGAGAAAAGCAACTCAAAAAATAAAATGGGATTCAATCAACTCTGTTAGCATACAGAGAGTTAATAAAAACATAATAGACATTTGCTATATTTCCTCTCAAAATATAGTCATTCTTAGGGAAATTTTCCAATACAGAGATAGAGAAGATTGAGAAGAGAAATATCTAGAATGTTGTTCAAGTAACTTTTTATGTTCAATAGCTGTAGAATCATCTCCCAATAACAGGAGAACGTCTTGGGAAGCATCAGTCACAGTGATTTTCAAACACCAAAGGGAAATTCTTAAATAATACTTGAAACATTACGACCATTAGTGATTTCTCTACTAATAACAGGAGGTCAGTGTTCAACTTCAGCAATATTAACCACTTTCTAAGTGCCAAATTTTCTCTAGTGTGAAAGATTTTCTTCAGAAATCTCTGTATGTAAGGACTCTCACAATAAAGAGTAAAAAACAGTTGACAAGCAATGTAGATTTGGATAATGAAGAGTATCTATTCCTCTTCTGAGTTGTAGCCAAGTCATATTTTTGAAGTACAAAAGAGGAGCAGCAGGTAGTAAATAAAAATGTTCTAAATGAGTAGAGGAAATGATGCTTTGGGTCCCAAAATTGATGGTAATTTAAAAAAAAATTACAACCATATTAGAGAGGAATATAAATGGAAACATAATTCAATGGCTTCTCCCCCATCCCCATATATATTTTTTTAAACATGTCCATTGATAGCCTCTGAAAAACTATTAGTTTGTGCTTTAAATGTGACAGCTTAGATTACTTTCTTAAATAGGTAGAAGACAGTCCAGCTGCTGGTATGTCTTAACAACTTTAACATGTTGGGATGAAGTTGAAGTTGCTACTTCATCCCAACATGTTAAAAGCTGAACATACTGAAAAATTAACAATTCTTAGATTCCTCTAAGAAGTAAAATGACTTCACTTCATATGGCACACCTGTCCTACAAAATTTGGAGAAATACACAAATACAGAGAATCATTACTTACTTGAGATCTCCATGGAAACTGTACAGGGATAGGAAAACTTGAACTTGAACTGATATATTGCTGGAAGCTCAGTATGGACAAACCTGAATGATAAAAACTCCAGAGAGACCCTGTCATGAAAAATAGGGGGAGAGTTTGGAACACTTTTGTGAGTTTTTTCCTCCAGGAGGTCCACCACATTCTCACTGTGTAGCATAGAGAAAATTCTCCCAGGATTTTAGCAGGATGACGAGGAAATGTACCAGAGCACATCTGGGTTAAAGCACACTTGGGTTCAATCCTCACAACCAATAATGAAAATTAAAAAAACAGTGTATCTTATTATAATTAAAAGATAGAAATATCAATCCTGACAAATAATTAAAACTGAACAAGGTCTATCCTCAAATGAAACCCTCTAACATACTGGGTTTTTTCACAGCCTAACTAACCTGAGGGAAGCAAATGCCCAATCCCAGCCCCTTCGGGTTGTTCTTTATCACCTAAACAGGTGAAGAAAAAGAATGAAAAAAAAAGAAAAGAGAGAGAGAGACAGAAGAGAATTAAGAAAAAAAGAAACAAAGTTCATAGCCTAGAAATGAGACCTAATCATGGGACTATAGAATGTTTCCCCTCCCCTCATGCCTTAGCATTGTACTAGTAAAGGATTATGATTATAGTTCCTATTACTCAAGACATCATGCTCATCTTTCAATAAAAATTATAAGGCATATTAAGAGGCAAAATGAACAAATTGAAGAGACAGAGAAGCATCAGAACTGGATCAGATTTGGTAGGAATAGTGTAATCATCAGATTGTGAATTTAAGCCAATTATAGTTAATATATAAAAAGCAGATGACATGCAAGAACTGGTGAGAAATATAAGCAAAGAGATGGCAATTCTAAGAAAGAATCAAAAAAATGCTGGAGGATCAAAAGAAATGGAAGAATGCTTCTGATGAGCTAATGAACAAACTAGACACAGCTGAAGAAAGAAACTCTGAACTTGAGGATATATTAATAGAAACTACAAAAACTGAAAATCAAAAATAAAAGAGGCAAAAAAAGAGAGAGGAAACAATATTGAAATATGAGACAACCAGAAAAGCACAAAACTGTAATTTGTACATAACAGGAGTACCAGAAGAAAAATGAGAGACAGGAAAGAAATGACTTGAAAAACAATTTCACAGAATTTCCCCTAAATTAATATCTGGCACCAAATACAGGTCCAAAAACTCAGAGAAATACTGAGCAAGATAAGTGCTAACAAATCTACACTTAGTCTTATTTATGTTAAAATAAAGGAAATTAAAGAAGAAAAAATTCTTGAGTGATTCAGAAGGGGAAAAAAACCTCACCTTACCCATAAAGAAGCAAAGATGAAAATTATAACTAACTTCTCCTCAGAAACCACATAAGCAATAAGAGAGTGAATAAAGTGTTAGTGGGAAAAAAATCAACCTAAAATTCAATATCATATTGAAAAATCCTTTAAAAGAAAAGAAATAAAGACTTCTGTGAATGAACAAAAATTAAGGAATTTTTTTTTTCTGGTAGACCTGCCATATGAGAAATATTAAAAGAACTCAGATCTATGTTTAAAAAAAAAACAGA
The DNA here is from genome assembly GCF_001458135.2 of Marmota marmota marmota. NCBI lineage: Eukaryota > Metazoa > Chordata > Mammalia > Rodentia > Sciuridae > Marmota > Marmota marmota. The sequence goes on from NW_026000241.1 coordinate 23,677,545, forward strand.
GAATGAATGGTGGAGGTCAAATTAAAAAAAAGACTTTTATTTTTCTTAATTGATCTAATAACAATTTATTCAAAATATTAAAAATAATAATACATTTGGCTATTTATACTCACGTACATATCTTCTGTGTATGTTTATATATGAATATACATAAGATTCCATATGCTTATATGTAAGCAAAATGAATGCCAGTAATGATTCATGGCCCGAGAGGGAAGAATTAGGAATATTTTGTTACTATAAGGTGTTTTCACTAGCCATATAGGAGTACAGTGACTTGTAAGTGAACTTGACCTAGTTATAAATGCATACTGCAAACTCTAAAGCAACTACTACAAGTTTTCAAAAAAGTATAATTGTTGAATGTAAAGGGAACAAAATCATACAAAATGCATAATTAAAACCACAAAAGGCAAAAAGAATGGAAGACAAAAATAGCAACAAAGAATAAAGGCAACAAATAGAAAATAGCAACAAATATGGTAGATGGTAGTTCCACTATATATTAATATGTTTAATCATATTAAACATCAATGGCCTACATGCACAGTTAAAAGAAAGATATATCATACTAACACAATGAAAAAAAGTAGGAGTAGCAATATTAATTTCAGATAGAGTAGATTTCTAATCAAGGAAAGTTGTTAGTAATAAAGAGGGCATTATAGAAGAGGTCAGTATTCCAAAAAGACTTAACAACACTTCATGTGTATGCACTGAATAAAAGACAAATCTCATAAAGCTGAAAGGATAAAAAATTATCCCAGTATTATACCTTGGGACTTCAACTCCCCTCTATCAGAAACAGGCAAATCTAGAAGGCATAGCACCCTCAGTCAACTGTATATATTTTACATTGATAGACTACTTCATACAACAACTGTATAAGATACATTCCTATGTTCATATGGAATGTTCACTAAAACAGTTCACATTCTGGACCACAAACAAATCTTAGCAAATTTTAAAGAAATAAAATGATGTCTGTTCCTAGACCACAATGGAATTAAACTAGAAGTCAATGGCAAAAAGAGAGCTTACACATCCCAAAATACTTGAAGATTAAACAACATACTTCTAAATAGCACATGGATCAAAGAAAAAAATCTCAAGAGAAAAACTAAAAAAAAAAAAAAAATTTTTTTTGTACCAGTGATTTTGAACACAGGGGCGTTATAGTCCTGAGACACATCCCTAGCCCTTTATAGTTTTTGAAACAGGGCTTTGCTAAGTTGCTTAGGACCTCACTAAGTTGCTGAAGCTGGCTTTTAATGTGAGATCCTCCTGCCTCAGCCTCCTGAGCCACTGGATTACAGGTGAATGCCACTGCACCTGACTTAAAAGACATTTTGAACTAGATGAAAATGAAATGTAAAGTATCAAAATTTCTGGTATGCAAAATAGAGTTGTAGACCAATAGTACAAAATAGAGGACACTGAGATAAACCCACATAAATACACTTATCTCATACTTGATAAGGGTGCCAAAAACATATATTGGAGAAAAGATAGCCTCTCAACAAATGATGCTAGGAAAACTGGAAATCCATATATACCAAAATGAAATTAAACCCCTATTTTTCACCGTGTACAAAACTCAACTCAAAGTGGATCAGTGACCTAGGAATTAGACCTAGGAATTAGACCAGAGACACTACACCTAATAGAAGATAAAGTAGGCCCAAATCTTCATCATGTTGGATTAGGCCCCAAGTTCCTTAACTAGACTCCTAAATCACAATTAATAAATGAGATAGTTTTAAACTGAAAAGCTTTTTCTCTGCAAAAGAAACAATCAGTAAGGAAAATAGAGAGCCTACAGAATGAGAGCAATTTTTTTTTTAGAGAGAGAGAGAGAGAATTTTTTAATATTTATTTTTTTAGTTTTCGGTGGACACAACATCTTTTTTATTTTATTTTTATGTGATGCTGAGGATAGAACCCAGCACCCCACGCATGCCAGGTGAGCACGTTACCGCTTGAGCCACATCCCCAGCACCGGGAGCAAATTTTTACCACATGCAAATCAGAGAACTAATTTCCAGGATATGTAAAAAACTCAAAAACCTTAACACTAAAAAAACAAATAACCCAATCAATAACTAGGCTAAGGAATTGAACAGATACTTCTCTGAAGCAGATATACAATAGAGCAATGAATATATGAAAAAATGTTCAATATTTCTAGCAATTACAGAAATACAAATCAAAACTACTCTAAGAGTTTATCTCACTCCAGTCAGAATGGCAGTTATTAAGAATACAAGTAACAATAAGTGTTGGTCAGGATGTGGGGCAAAAGGCACACTCATACATTGCTGGTGGGACTGCAAATTGGTGCAACCAATCTGGAAAGCAGTATGGAGATTCCTTAGAAAACTGGGAATGGACCTACCATTTGACCAGCTATCCCACTCCTTGGTTTATACCCAAAGGACTTAAAAACAGCACACTAAAGTGACATGGCCACATCAATGTTTACAGCAGCACAATTCACAATAGCTAAATTGTGGAACCAACCTAGACGTCCTCCAATAGATAAATGGATAAATAAACTGTGTAAATATACACAATGGCATATTACTTAGCATTAAAAGAGAATAAAACCATGGCAATTGCAGGTAAATGGATGGAGCTGGAGAATATCATGCTAAGTAAAGTAAGCTAATCCCCCCAAACCAAAGGGCAAATGTTTCCTCTGATAAGTGGATGCTGATCCATAATGGGGTGGTGGGGGAGCATGGGAGGAATGGAGGAATTTTGGATAGAGCAAAAGGGAGGGAGGGGTAGGGAGGAGGCATGTGGGTAAGAAAGATGGTGGAATGAGATGGACATCATTACCCTAGGTACATGTATGAAGACACGAATGGTGTGATTCTACTTTGTGTACAACAAGAGAAATGAAAAAATTCGGTTCATTTGTGTATAATGAACTGAAATGCATTTGGTGTTATGAATAACAAATTAGGACAAAGAGATTGATTAATCAATTTTAAAAAGTTCTGGGATGCAGCAAAACCAGTGCTTGGAAGGAAATTTACAGTAATGAATGCATACATAGCAGAGAGGAAGAAAGTTCTAAAACCAATAACTAAGCATCTCATTTAGGAAACTGGAAAAAGAAAAGCAGATTAAATCTAAATTAAGCAAAAAATAAGAAATGAAGAAATAGCATATATCAAGTAGTTTAAAAACAGGAAGTAAATAGAAAAAGTCAACAGAGCCAAGAGATAGTTCTTTGAAAGATCAATATAATCAATAAGACTCCACTGAGGCTAACTACAAACAAACAAACAAGAAAGAAAAGAAAAAGAAAAAGACACAAATTATAACACTGGAAATGAAAGAAGGTGACATCTTTTCAGTTACCATTGACATTAAAAGGATAATAAAGAAATTTTATCAACACAGATTCTATGTCAACAAATTTGATAACATATTTAAATGAATCACTTTCATGAAAGATGCACTTGGCCAAAACTCCCACAAGAAAAATCAGCAAATTTTAATGGATTCACATATATTAAAGAAACTGAATAAATATAATAACACTCCAAAATAAAAAGCACAAAGCTCAAATGGTTTCACTGGTAATTTTACCAAATATTTGAGAAAGAAATTATGTATACAAACTCAGGAGACAGATGTAGAGGAAATATTTCTTACCTCATTCAATGAGGCCAGTTTTTCACTAATACCAAAAACAGATAAATATCCTGGAAGGATAGAAAACTATAGAACAATATTGCTTATGAACATAGATACAAAAATACTTAATGAAACAAAATATTAGCAAATCAAATTCAACAATGTAAAAGAAATAATACATCATGATCGAGTGAGACTTATCCCAAGGATGCAAGGTAGTTCAACATTTGAAATTAAATTAATATAATCCAACACAAAGAAAAACCATCACATGATCATATCAGTAGATGGGAGGAAAGCAACTGACAAAAATCCAACACCATTCAGTATAAAAATCTTAGCAAACTAAGAGAGGATCTTACTCAACTTGATCAAGAACATATTTTAAAACATCTAAGGCTAATATCTCATTTAATAATTACAAACTAGACGATTTCCTATGAAGATCAAGGACAATCAAATAATGTTCCCTCAAACCACTTGTTTTTAAACATTGTGATGGAGTTTCTAGCTAATGAAATAAGACAAAGGAAATAAAACAAAGTTTTCAAATAAAAAATAAAATCATGTTTGTTCATAGATGTTTGATTGTCTATAAAACATACAAAAGAATTAACAAAACAAAACAAAACCTCCTGGAACTAATAAATGATCATAGCCAAGTTAAGGATAATCTCATGTAAAAGTCAGTCCCTCTTGTATATACCTACAACAAATAAGTGGAATTTGAAATTAGAAGACATTATCATTTACATAAATATTCCCAAAATGAAATGGTTTGGCAAAAATCCAATGAACTATGTACAATATCTAAAGGAAAACTACAAAACTGAAGAAATAATTATAATAATTATAATAATGATAATTATGATGAAGAAATACGGACTGCAGATGCAGCTCAATTGGTAGAGAACTTGCTTGGCATGCAAGAAACCCTGGTTTGGATCCCCAGCACCACAAAATCATCATCATCATCATCATCATCGAGACATTCTATGTTCATGATTAGAAAAAAAACATTGTTATGATGTTAATTGTTCTTAACTTGATTTATGGATGATGCAATTCCAAACAAAAGTTTCAGCAATTTATTTTGTGGATATCAGTTAACTGATTATAAGGTTAAATGGAGAGAAAAAAAGACCAAAATAACCAACATATTTTTGAAGATGAAAAAAGTTAGAGAACTGGTATTACCCAACTTCAAGACTTACTATAAAGCTAAAGTAATCAAAATAGTTTGATACTGATAAAAGATTACACAAATAAATGAAACAGAAGGTAGTCCAGAAGCAGACCCACATAAAGATAGCAGATATTTGACAAAAGAGCAAAGGCAATACAATATAGCAAAAACATAGTCTTTTCAAGAAATAGTATCAGAATAACTGGACATTTACATGCAAAAAAATATGAATATAGACATGGATCTTATACCCTTCACAAAAATTAATCTCAAATAGGTTCTAAAACTTAATATAAAATGCAAACTATAAAATTCCTAGTACACAGCCAATACATTTTGATTGGAATGTCCCCCAAAGGCCCATGTGTTGAAGGGTAATGCTTCAGGAGGTGTGGCCTTGTGGAAAGTCTTTACATTACTGGAGATGCCCTCAAAGAAGTTTGTGGGACCTTGGCCATTTCCTTTTTCCATTTCTTTTCCTTCCAGGCCATAAGGCAAGTACTTTACTCTAGAACATGTTCCCTGTCATTGTTCCTTCGGGTGCTAATGATATGTCAATGTGGATTCATCAACTGTAACAAATGAACTATGTGTTGTGAGATGTTGAGTGAGGAGGCTGTGTGTGGTAACTTCAGAAAATATATGGGAGCTGTATGTACCTTCTACTCACTTTTCTGTGGACCCAGACTGTCTATTTTTTTTAAAGTGGATAATACTAGCAAAAAAAGCTAGAGATAAGCACATCCACTCAAAAAGGTATCTCATGAAAGACCTAAAAGCAATGGGTCCACTTGATATCTACTGGAACCTCTAAACTGTAAGCCAAAATTAAAAAAAAAAAAACAACTTTACTCTGTAGAAGTTCACTATTTCAGGTATTTTGTTACAGTGACAGAAAGCTGACTAATACAATAAGAAGAAAATCTAGATGATCTTGGACATGGCAATGACATTTTAAATATAATATAAAAGGCATGGTCCATGAAAGAAATGATAAACTCAACTTCAAAATTAAAAACATCTGCTCTGGAAAATACTCAGCAATAAAAGAGAATAAAATCATGGCATTTGCAGGTAAATGGATGGCACTGGAGAAGATAATGCTAAGTGAAGTTAGCCAATACCCCCCAAAACAAATGTCAAATGTTTTCTCTGATATAAGGAGGCTGACTCTTAGTGGGGTAGGGAGGGAGAGCATGGGAGGAATTGATGAATTCTAGATAGGGCAGAGGGGTGGGAGGGAAAGGGAGTGGGCAGGGGATTAGCAAGGATGGTGGAATGTGATAAACATCATCATCCAAAGTACATGTATGGATGGGGGATGGAAGATGGCTGCGAAGGGAATGCATCAGCCCCGTGTACCGCATCACTGTGCGGGAGAATGACGAGTTAGAACGGCTAAAAGCTATCTTGTTAGGAATTTCCAGCAAAATTGGGGTGCTCCAAAACCTAGAGGAAGGATTTCCATCGCACGAGGATCAACTACAGGGGCTCAAACGCAAGAGATTTGTCTGCACGGAGGGTCACGCTGGTTATTCAGCAAATCGCCCCGCGACTAGAGTCTGCGGCACGCGCTGGGAAACGACGAGATAGCAACGCAAAGATACAGCGCTGCGGATTCTGCGGGCTTATGCCAGCTGTGCAATCACCGTGCTCAGGGCTGAATTCTGGGTTTGAGACGGGGGAAGGAAGCGGTCCAATTCGGTTCTCCACACCGGTCAGACCACAGAGGAAGCCAGCGGCCACCATCTTGGAGAGCTGACGTCACCATCCCTGTTTTCGACTGATCGCAGCTCATTCAGCCATAGAACAGGTAATTTCAGGCTGCCATTCGCCTGCGTCTCGCAGACAAATGACTCAGGCTCAGTAATAAAGAACCTGCGGAAACTGCTTCTTGGAGCCTGCTCCTATCAGAACATACACCGAGCCCGGAGCGGCCGAATTCCGGCTCCCGGAACTGCTCTGGCCCAGGGCTAAAGAACCCGCGGAAACTGCTTCTCAGTCCGGACCCTGCTGAATACTGTGGAGGTAAATACCAACCGAGCCTTCATAGGCAGTGGCAACAGGATTGAGACGGGGCTTGTGAGGGCCGGTCAGGACTCACCCGTTGCTTTGGTCACCCGGCAAAGGGAAGGAAATGCTGCCATTTGCATGGGATACCAACATGGCAGAGATCTGATGTCATCAGAAAG
>NW_026000241.1:23688644-23727866 GCF_001458135.2 Marmota marmota marmota
GAAAAATAATACAAGGGGGAGAAATGAATGACAGTAGAGGGGGTAGAGAGAGAAGAGGGGAGGGGAGGGGAGGGGAGGGGGGATAGTAGAGGATAGGAAAGGCAGCAGAATACAACAGACACTAGTATGGCAATATGTAAATCAATGGATGTGTAACTGATGTGATTCTGCAATCTGTATACGGGGTAAAAATGGGAGTTCATAACCCACTTGAATCAAAGTGTGAAATATGATATATCAAGAACTGTGTAATGTTTTGAACAACCAACAATAAAAATTTAAAAAAAGAAAGTAAAACAAACAAACAAACAAAAAAAAGTACATGTATGAAGACATGAATTGGTGTCAACATACTTTATATACAACCAGAGATATGAAAAATTGTATGGTATACATGTAATAAGAATTGTAATGCATTCTGCTGTCATTTATGTTTTTTAAATCAATAAAAAAAGATAATGAAGAGACCTTCTGTAGAATGGAAAAAATGTTTGCAAAATGCATACCTGATAAAGGGCTAGTATTCAAAATATGCTAAGAACTATTTATTTATTTATTTAGGTACCAGGTATTTGACTCAAGGGCATTTATTTATTTATTTTTATTTTGAAAGAGGGTCTTATTAAGTTGCTGAAGGATTCACTACATTGCTGAGGCTGACGTTAAGCTCGAGCTATTCCTGCCTTAGCTTCTCAAGCTGCTGAGATTATAGGTTTACATCAGCATCCTCAGCTAAAAGTACTCTTAAAACTCTTAAGACAATGAACAATTTATTTAAAATTGTGCCAAAGATCTGAATAGATTCCTCACCAAAGAAAATATAAAGATGGCAAATAAACATATGAAGGGATATTCAACACTATATGTAATTAGGGAATTGTAAATTAAACAGCAAGAAAATACTACATACCTATAAGAATGGCTAAAACCCCCAAAAAACTGACAACACCAAATTATGGTGAAAATGTGAAACAATAAGATCTCTCATTTATTGCTGATGGAAATGCAATGTGTTACAGCCACTTTAGAAAGCAGTATGATGATTTCTTATAAAACTAATTCTCATCATTTGATCAGGAATCATGCCTCTTGGCATTTTCCAAAAGGGACTGAAAACTTATGCTGACACAAAAACTTGTGCTTTAATGTTTACAGTATATTTATTCATATCTGACAAAACTTGGACGCAATTAAGATGTTCCTAAGAGGTTGAATGATAAACTATAGTACATATAAGCAATGGAATATTATTCAGTACTAAAATTAAGTGAGCTATAAAAACCACATAAAGACATGGAGGAAACATAAATGCATGTTACTATGTGAAAGAAGCCATATGAAAAGGCTACATACTTAAGTCTAACTATATGACATTTTGGAAAAGGCAAAACTATGGAGGTAGTAACAAAAGGATCAGTGATTGTTGAGAGTTATTAGGAGGGAGAGATGAATAGGTGGAGCACAGGAGATATTTAAGGCAGTGAAATTACTGTATGTGATACTACAATGGTGAATACATGTGATTATATATTTGTTAAAACCCACAGAATAATACTAGCAGTAACCCTTAAAGTAAACTATGTAGTTTGGAGGATAATGATATAACAACTAAACCATGAAATGCTGACAGTGGGTGAGGCTGTAAGAAGTGCACGGGAACTCTGGTACTTTCCACTCATTCCAAAACTGCTCTAAAAATAAAGCCTATTTTAAGAAATGAATAATCCTGAGGGGAAACTTTTAGAGATAGGCACATCCACTCTAAAACACAGAGCATGAGGCAGGGGGTAAAACTAAATGGTATAGCACTTGCCTGGCATGCATGAGGTTCCAGGTTTAATCCCTATATGTGCTCAACATATAAAATGTAGTCCATGTAAGAAAATATTAATCTTGGGACTGGGGTTGTAGCTCAATGGTAGATGCTTGCCTACCACATGTGATGCATTGGGTTCAATTCTCAGCACCACATAAAATAAATAAATAAAAGTACTGTGTCCATTTACAACTAAAAATATTTTTTAAAAGGAAATATCAATCTTACAAGCAATACAAAAATCCTGAAACTGAGTTAGAAAGAGATTACATTCATTATATCCTATAATTCATTATATCCTAAGCAATGGAATATTATTTAGTACTAAAATTAAGTGAGCTATAAAAACCATGGAAACATAAATGCATGTTACTATGTGAAAGAAGCCATATGAAAAGGCTACATACTTAAGTCTAACTATATGACATTTTGGAAAGGGCAAAACTATGGAGATAGTAACAAAAGGATCAGTGATTGTTGAGTGTTAGTGGGATTAAAATACTATTATAAAAATACTATTATATTTTTAAAATACTATTTTTTAAAAATACTATTATAATGAATGTTCCTATAAAAAGCTTTCAAGCCCCACTAAAAGAATCACCAAGTTGGAGCAATAGTTAATTCAAGAACAACAAAAGAAAAGAGCAACTAAATCATGTAGACAGAACTTTGAAATTTGTTATAGTCTGATTGAATCTTATTTACATATTATTTAATGATCCTGCATATTTCAACAATGAAAGACTTGTATCAGATATCAGAGTGTGCCAATTTCTGTAGAGTACAAAGAATACGAGCTAAATATTAGTGGAATTATTTCTGTGTTAGAATAAGCAATTGTTAGGTGAAGAAATCCTCAAATTTGCTGGAATGAAATAAATGAGTTGTCTCTAAGGTACTCATCTTTTGTGAAATATCTTATTAATGGCTAATTATCTCTCAAAAGTACTTTTGAACACATAAGAAGTCAAATACTGTACCAGAATCCACACTTTATGCTAAGCAGACCAAAGGATTAAATTGACTATTTTAGAGATACTGACTCTGAGTGAGCTTGCTATAGTAAAGATGGAACTCCTAGATATCTGTTCATGTTCGCCCACTCTAGCCACCTGGAGGACAAAAATGAAAGCATTTCAGCTTATGGCTCCCAAGAATCACACTAAATTTTACAAATTCTGCATGCAGAAATCATCAAACTTTCATCAAGAAAATGAGCTACTGCTAAAAAATCAAACAAAAAATATGCCTCCTCAGGATCTCGGAATAGAAAATGCCAAAGGACATAAGGCAGAAGTAGCCTGGGGCACACCTTGGCCAAGATATATTTCCAAAACTTATTGTGAGAGCAAGTGTATTGTGAGTGGGAGATAGATGTAATATAACTTTAAAGTAAATGACTATATTACTTAACGGTATTAATGGTTAAAAATATTTCAATGCCTATTGTAGTTAAACAAGATAACTGTATATAGTCTGTGCAAGACGCAAAATTGTATTTGTGACAATAGAGTAAGTTCAACCTTTATTGCTAATAAACACAGACATTATATTTTCAGCACAAGGAATAAAAATGCATTTGTGGCAATAAATGTCTCTTCTCCTGGTTTCAGAATAAACCTGTGTGGTGTGCTTATCATTCTTTTTCCATTCTTTTCAAACCTACTTATTTTCTTTAAAACCTAAATTTAAGTGGTTGGGTTACATTTAAACTTTTTCTCAAGTAAAATATTTTCATATAAATTAATTGAAAATATACATAAAACTTTTCCAAAGGAGAAAATAATCACTATTTCTTTGAAATTTAGTCATCACTGAAGGCCAGATCTTCCCACAGAGCAATCTTTTTTAGAAATTAAGGTACTAAAGAAAGAAGGGGCCTTGTGAAACATAAAAATTATGATCACTAAGTTAAAAAAAATTACAACATATTTAAGTTTATTGAAAATTATCATTTTTATGTGACAATCATAATCTTTTAGACTTAATATGTGTTATATCTATTATAATCTTTCTAATGAATTAGGTTAAGAAATAAACCATAACATTTATGATTCAAGAGAATTTTCTTTGAAATAGATTTTTACTTAATTATAATAGTTCATCTTTTATTCCTGGCTTGAATTTACTTAAAAATAAAACATTTTCAAAATACTATGTTCTGAAAAAATATACATATCCAATTAAAATTATCATATCAGAAGTATGTTTTAAAGCTATGGTTTCTAATTTTGAATTATTTATATTGGTTTTGAAATATACAAGAGGACCTGCACAGATAAAAAAGATAACCAGAAGCATTAATTACTATCCCAGTTTTTAACAGAATATATTTTTTGTCATCAAAAGTAGCTTCCAAGGACAAAATACATGCTATTAATTAATGCAAAATTATTTTCCAATGGACACAGACATAGTATTTCCCTATAAAGATACAGAGATTTTAAAATGTGTAAACATTTTAAATAAATAAATAAATCCTTCTTTGGGGTGGTAAAAACAAAAAACTCATGTACCCTGCTTTGACAGGCAGCACATTTCCAGTCTTTGCTCATGAGAATATCCATAGAATAGATATGCTTCTTGAAGTGCACTTTTATACCACTTCTTTTTATTTGTACATTTTCCTGGCTAAAAAATACAAAAAAGAATAAGATATATTTTTAAATATGTAATTTTATTTTAAAATCCAAACTTACCTATTGAGCTGGAAGTAAATCTATTTTGAGCATTGTATAATATATTACTCAGACTTTGGTCTGTGACTGTTGCTTTATGACTTAACAGTTTAGTGCAGTTGTAGGAATTTTGCAAGCTAATAGTCAAAAGAGTCAGATGCTTAGCTCACTGAGCTTATATTATGATTCATCTTATATTTAGAAGGTTTCTTAAACTTTTTGTGCCTGGTTATCTGGAAAATGTGAATATTAATAATATGTGCACCATAAACTTCCATGAGCCTTATGTAATAGGTAATAGTTTTTTTGAATATAAGAACGAAAAAAGAATTGCAATGAAGGTAGAGCACATTTTCTACATGCTTACTTAGTTTTTTAGAAAATGAAGAATCCATGGGTTAAAGCTGACTATAAATATTATCTAATCAAATAATTTTTCCAAACTTTAAAAAAAATGCCAGAAAGGTTTCCATGTTTTTTGTTACAATTTATAAAATGCATGCCACTTTTTTTTTGGAAAATTTTACCATCATAAAAACATAGATATTCATTCTATTCATTCATATTTGCCATCTATGTATAAAGATCATAACTTTATCTCAGACATAGAACATAATTCACCCTTTACATAGAAATATAAATTACTATAGTATCCATATTCAATTTACAGAATGAAACTATATATACAGCTCTTCTCAAATGCCACCAATATTCTTGGAATCCCCAAATTAATATCAACTATCTACTCCTATTGCAGTTATTATTTCATTTAATGGTGTTTTACATTATGACTTGTATTATAGCTATTTGTGCTCATGACTGTCACCATCATACAATGAACAACCTACAAAGATAAAGGAAATAAATAATATTTCATCTTTGTAACTTCTACAGTACTCATTTGCTTAACACCTCATTGCATACTATAAAAGCATTCAGAAAGTGATTGCTACTTTTGTTTTGGATGTTGATTAATTTTATATAAAGGCAGTAAAACAATATTATCAAATAAAAGTACACCTTTGTACACAGGATCTACAAATTTCATTCATTAAGGTATTTGTTAGTAAAAAGATATAGGCAGATTCAATTTATTGAAACTGGAAATTTTAAATTACTTTTAAGAATATCTAGCCAGGTACAGTGGCACACACCTGTAATCCTAGTAGCTCAGGAGGCTGAGGCAGGAGGATTGAGAGTTCAAAGCTAGCCTCAGCAACTTATTGAGGCACTAAGCAACTCAATGAGACTCTATCTCTAAAGGGCTGGGTGAGGATGTGGCTCAGTGGTCCCTAAGATCAATCTCTGGTAACCCCCCGCCAAAAAAAAAAAAAAGATTATCTAAGCTAGCTTTTGCATATTTGAGGTACTTCTACAATTCCAATGTTTTCATGATTTTAAGTAATAAAGTATAGTGAAAAATCACCTAAAGCTTATATGGCACTAAACAGTTGCTACTAGTTGGGTATGGTTCACATCTATAATCCTAGACTTAGGAGGCTTAGGTAAAAGGATTGCAAGTTTAAGGCCAGCCTAGGCAAAGTAGGGAGACCCTCAACAACTCAAGGAGACTCTGTCACTAAATAAATAAATAAGAAAGGAAGGAAGGAAGGAAGGAAGGAAGGAAGGAAGGAAGGAAGGAAGGCAGGCGGGCGGGCTTGGGATGTAAGCTCAGTTGGGTAAAGTGCTCCTTGGTGAGAAGGGGTGGGAGAGATGCTATACCTATGGGTATAGTATTAAAAAGTGTTCCCCCCCCAAAAAAAAAATCAATGTGATATAGCCCAAATAAATTTGAGTAAGTTAAGGGAACTGAAAGCTTTGTTTAAAACTTCCCTGGGAACCTTTAAGAACTTATTGGTTGATATGTGCCACCTAGTGGTAATACAAATGAACACTTTCAGGGAACTCAAAAAGCTCTATTTTATAAAGAATTTTGAATACCAGATTAGGCTCAACTGTGCATTTTATTTTTGAAGTAGGTTGTTTTTTTTTTTTTAATTCAAGAAGTCACTGGTTCAAATTCTAATAGTATGTAATGCGCCTGCCTTCCCATCCCGGATACTGTTTATCACAAAGGCAAACATAATTAATAGTTTCCTTTGTATTCTTCCAGAGATATTGTATGTATTTATAATCATTTAAATAATTTGTATGAACATATATTTTAGAAGGACACGAATATTTATATTTTTTAAAATTTTCTTACAAATTGCTTATTGATTCAATATATGTTGTATATTCAAGGTCTATCATTGAAGAAAATGCATAAAACTTACATTCTAGCGTGTGAGGACAAACAACCTACTACAAGCATAACAAATGAGTAAAAGCTATAAGAGGTGCTAAGTACTATATAATAAAGACAAGACAAAACAAGAGTGATCACAAATGCTGAGGGATAAGCAATAGAGTGGTCAGGATAAATCATTGAAAAGGTAATATTTTAGTGAAGACCTGAAGGAGACTGGGGAGTTAGCTATTTAGCTATTCAAGGAAAGAGCATTTCAGGCAAAAAAAAAAAATCCCCTATCATTAATGCACATAAATCCAGTTTGAGAGGATGAATTACATAGAGGGAGAGTAATAGGGAATGATGTCAGAAAATTAGTAAGGGCCAGGTCATGGAGGTCCTTGTAGGCTGCTAGAAGGTCTTTGACTATTACTTTGAGCAAAAGAGATGTTATTGTAGTGTTATAATCGGAATAATAACATTTGATTTTGTCTAATGTTTTAAAATAATTATTCTCGTTGCATTGATGAGGACAGAATGTACAGGTAAAAGTGGAGAAGCAGGACAGCTAGTTAGAAGTCACTGCAATAATCCAGGCAAGAAATGATGATGATGTGGATTAATGAAGTAGCAACTCCTGTGGTGAAAAGTGTTAGGATTCTGGATGTAATTTGACCAAAAGTAATTACTGGACCAACCAAAAATTAGTATGAAAGAAAGTGAGGAAGATTCTAGGGCTTTTAGGCTGAATGAGTAAAAGGTTGAAAACTGCTATGCATTCAGATGAGGTAGGCTCAAAAAAGGGAGGAAGATGAGGAGTTTCGGCATGACAAGTACAAGATGTCTCATATTCATGTCCATAAGAAGGATAACTCTGACATCCAAATGGAGATATCAAATATCAATTGGATAAGGAAATTCATGAGAGAGAATTAATATAAAATTTGGTAATCTCTTTCTCTACACACACATGGAGAAAGGGGGAGGGGGGAAAGAGAGAGAGGGAGAGAGAAATTGTCAGTACTTAAAGCCTGACAACCAAAGGAATGAGGAAACAGATGTACACATACATACCCACATACAAGATACATAGGTACACTATTTGACAAATGTCCTAGTTTTTTGTTTGTTTGTTTTGATAACAGAGATTAAACCCAGGGATGCTTAACAACTGAGCCATATCTCCAGCCCTTTTAATTTTTTTTTTTTTTTTTTTTTTTTGAGACAGGGTCTTGCTAAGTTACTTAGGGCCTCACCAAGTTGCTGAGACTGGCTTTGAACTCGCAATCCTCCTTGCCTCAGTCTCCAAAGTCACTGGGATTACAGATATGTCTCCACTGTGCCTGGGAACAATGCCCTAGTGATGAACATTTAGGTTGTTTCTAACATTAGGCAATTTGAAACAATGCTTCAATGAAAATTTTATCCATATGATATTTTGCCCATTTGAAAGTCTATTAAAGGATACATTTTTAGACATTAAATAGCCAGATTTAATGTATGCATATTTTAAATTTTAGAAGCTACTGTGAAATTACTCTTGAATGAGGAGGTTGCAATCTATGATGCCACATACAATATATTTCCTTACATCCTGGAGAATACTTCTGTTTTAAGTTTTTAGATATGTGGTACATTTTTTAAGGAAAAATAATAATTTCTTTCTATGATCATTTTCATTTCTTCAATTTGGACCATTTTTCATTATTTTTAAAAGCAACTTATATTTTCCTTTCTAAGGAATGACTGGTCAAGTACTCCGTTAAGATCTATAATGGTATTTCTTATTTGTAAAAGATTTTTACACATTAAAGGGATTGGCCCTTTGCTTTAAATGTTACAATTATTTTCCTGTTTATAGTTTATCTTTTAGTACTTCTGATTTTTCTTTTTGTACATTTAAACCTTTCATTTTTCTAGAACTAAATATGGATGTATGTATGATTTATAATTCCAAATTCATTTTTCTCAAGAAAGCTATTTGTACCCACACCATTTACAAACAAAACCATTTTACTTTTTTCTTATTTACTTTTTTATTTAAGTATTTAAAGATGGGGGTCTAGCTACATATCCCAGTCTGATGTCAAATTCCTGGGCTCAAGTAATCCTCCTACCTCAACCTCCTGAGTAGTTAGAACAACAGGCTCACAATACTGGGCCCAGCTTTTACTAAATATGACCTTGCCCATAACTGTTCTTCCAAATACTTTTATTTGTAGACTCCACTGTTCTATCAATCTGTCAAATCATTGTTAGTAAAAAAAAAAAAATGTTTTAACTATTGAAGCTTTAAATCCAAGTTCTTGTCCATGCTACCACTGAATTCCATCCCTGGCACTTTTTAAATTTTTTGTTGAGATAGGGTCTTCTAAGTTGCTGACACTGGCCTTGAACTTGTGAACTTCCTGCCTCAGCTTCCCACATAGCTGGGATTACAGATGTGGAACACCCTGCTAACTTCTTAGCAGCCTTTCTATTATTTATAACAGCTTTGTTTAAAACAGTTTTTCATTTGAGTTCCATGGGTTTCCCAGGTATATAATCATCTGCTAATAATGTAATTTTTTTCTTCCTTTCCTATCTATTCATGTTTGCTTCTTTCTTTGGATAATTATATTAGCAATTAGGACAATTTTAAATAGTCATATTAATTCAACTTATTTTTAAAAATCCTATATTTCCCCCTAAACAGCAAATTTTCCTCTATATAAAATATTCAGTCAAATGAGTTCATGAACTCGTTTAAGACATGTTGAACTGATTCACATTTATTTAATTGAGTCATTCCACAGAAGCTACCAAAAAAAGTTTGCAATCATCTTCATAAACATAGCTCTTTATGACCTTTGCTGGTAAATGGATGAAGTTGGAGAATATCTTGCTAAGTGAAATAAGCCAATCCCAAAAACAAAGCTGAATGTTTTCTCTAATATGCAGATGCTAATTCACAATAAGGCAGGGAGCCCTAAGGAAGAACAGAGTTACTTTAGATTGGTTAGAGAAGAGTGAAGGGAAAGGAGGGGAGAGGCTGTGGGGATAGGATAGTAGAACGAAACAGACATTATTACTTTATGTAAATATATATGACTGCATCACCAATGTGATTCTACAACATGTAAATCAGAAAAATGAGAAATTATATCCCATCTATGTATGATATATCAAAGTGCATGAATGCATTCTACTGTCATGTATAACTAAATAAAGCAAATAAAAAAATTTTAAAAAGCATAGCTCTTTAAAACATTACAATAATCTTTCAATTGAAATATGCCAAGGAATGACCTCTGGGATGACAAGAAATAAGCAGAGTCAGTATCTCACTAAACATAATAGATTCATTCCCTATACTAATTACTAGGATAAAGTTTTTCAAGAATGAATATCATGCATAAATGATTTACAGTCGTAACACTGAAAAACAGTACAATTTTAAAATACTATAATATTTCATGAAATAAATGTTCAACTTGAAAATTTATATTCTGAAAACAAAGTAAGCAAACAATGATATTTTATAAATAAATCCAAACTAAGGTAAAAACTACCTTTAAAAAATGCGAAAACATTTACATTTACCTTTCCAGCCAGAAGTTAATTAGATAATTAAGTTCAGATTTGAAAAAGAATTGTTTAAAGTCAAATACTATTCAAAATAGGAATGTAAAAAAATATATTTCTACTCAATTTTTCAAACAGAATCTAGATGTTTTTTAATCTTTTGCTAATATTTCCAACAGGCTGTATGACTTTTCTGCTAATATGCAAGTAATGAAACACCCTCTGATTATTTTTAGTCCCCCAAAGTTAAAAAACGAAAATGTCCACTGCATGTAAGAGACAAAATTCCAAATTTTCATTCAAGTTAAAGCTCCTGTGCTCCACAAACTAGAGGTACACTTTAGGCTGCAAAGTGGTTCTCCTTGTCCTTGTGCTTTTCCTTCTCCCATCACATTTTCTGTGTTCTCTGGGGTTGAAAGATATGTACAGAACAGAAAAGAAATTTTTAAAAAACATTTGTTTGTCTGCTGTTAGGGCAAGGTGGAGTTAGTTGGTGCTTTCAGGGCTATAAAGTATTTTTTATTGTGGGGTGCTTTGTGGATTTTCTGAGAATTCTGTCTCCCAACCAGATACATTTGACTGAAGCTCCCTTGAGAGGGCAATGCCTTTCTTTCAGGTGGTTGATTTCAATGCATATTGCATTACCAGTTTTCTGCATCTTTCTGCTTAGCCTGCATGGGGACAGGAAGCTCTCTTAAGTGGACACCCTTTTAAGATGACCTCTGACTATTCCCAGGTATGCATCATTGCCTCTGAAAACAGTGGGAATGTTGGCCATTCTCAGTGGCCTCCATGCTTCTTTAGCTGTAATGAACAGAAACTCTCACCTTGTAAATTTCTCAAGGGGTAAATGAATACAAGTATGCTGTATTGTTTAAGCTCCAGGATACATGATTCACTAAGCATTCAAAATTAAAAACAAGAACTAAAACAAAAACAAAAATACAACAACTCTTATATTACACATGAAATGAAGGAAAATTACCATCATTCCTTTCCCTAACGTGGGGAAGGAAGAGATGTAGAAAAATTCCACAGCACACTGACATTTTCTTTTAAGAAATTCCTGTACGTTCAACATCTGACTTTTATATCTTCACGTAAATTGCCAGGCACATTTTGGCACCTCCTCTGTAAGTCCTGCATACACAATTTTGTGCCTCACTTTGCAAATTATTTTTGTCATCAGCTTGGGGTTCTAAAAGACTTAGATTTTTTACTAAAACCAAGGTGTATATATTAATTTCAGAACTTTTAAGTGAGCTGATCTCCCACCCCAAAATAGGATACAAAAAGTTTGGAAATACACTATTAAGAAGGAAATTTTAAGGGCTGGGGTTGTGGCTCAGTGGTAGAGCGCTCGCCTGGCATGTGTGAGGCAATGGGTTCAATCCTCAGCACCACATAAAAAGGAACAAATAAAATAAAGTTGTTTTTTTTTTAAAGGAAATTTTGAAGGCAAAATTTAGGAAACTTTAGGAACTAAAAGCTTATAAAATTAAGGATTAAGACCAGTGACTTCATATGAGACCACAGGAAGGAGTGGGCACCCTTAGCTTCAAATTCCAGTAAATCCTGTGTACGTGAGAGGATATCACATGCTTTATTATATTTATATTACTTTGACAACTTGAGTTGTCTCTATCAGTTTTATTAAACTTGGGGGGGATTAATAAAATAAATATAATTAGTCTAAAAATTGGTGTAAGCTTATGAGAATAAATAAGATTATTCTTGACAGATGAATAAGCCTGGAAATGTTTGGAGTAAGGATGAGGTTTGAGACTAAACAGATGGCTAGACAGGGAAAGATAACACCCTATGTCTGAGAAAATTCCTAGCTGTGTCCAAAATTGAAAAGTTTTAAAACCACTGTCGTGTGTGATCTTGTGTCAATCAGGTGTTATTGTACAACTGAGGGCTTTAATATCATTTTTCCATTTCCCAGGGTTTGAAGTTGACTGTCCCTTTTCAGTAACTTTTAACTCACTGAATAAAGTTTGTGCTATCACCACGTACTAATATGAAGGTGTAAATTCAAGAAAAAGATTGCTTATTTGTCCACCCAGTAAGTCCAGTGGAGAGAATTCTTCAATATGCCAGAAATTCAGGTCTCTGTTGCTTTGCATTTCAAGATTTTTTTCTCCATATAATAATTAATAATTAATTAATAAAGACATAATAAACTGGGGTTGTAGCAAGAAAAATCTTATTCTTCAAACCTGAATGTTTAAACAATGTCATATTACCTTATTTTTGCTAAATCAAACTGAAGGTGACAAATTTCATTCAACCAGGATGAGAAATTTGGTCTTGGTCATTTTGTGGCCACCAAAGAAAGGTTCATAAAAATTGGAAAGATATACAGTGCTTGAAAAGTGAGATAAAATGATTACTCTTCAATACATAATGGTAACATGAATAGGGAGCCCAACAGCTTCTTTGCCACACCTTCACAAAGTAATTTTTTCAAATTCTAATACCTTAATAGCATGGGTACAACCTTCCAAAGTACATTACTGTAGTACTATTCTCCAGGCACTGCAACTTGCCTTTGGTACCGACAGAACATATTTTGTCCTCCTCCAAGTCTGAAAATATAATCTATGCTTGCTGTTCCTGCCTCTCCCTCTCAAAAACACAGGACTCTCTTCTCAGTTTACTCTGCCAACTTTCAAGGAACTCAGATCAGGAAAACAGACAAGCCCTACAAAAGGTCTGATTACTGTTTGGAATAAAAGAGAGGGGAAAATACAATCAAAAGAATTATTATTATCAAACACTGGTGTTTTGTTAGTTCCAAGGAAGACTGTCCTACCTGTGGACTTTAAAAATGAGTAGAGATTGGGAATAAGAGTCTTTACTTTCCATCCACTGGATCCCTATACCTTTAATCCTATCTATTGCTCTCCCCTAATTTTTCTGTAAAACATTCATAATCAACTAACAAACTATGTCTTTTTCTTATTTATGTGTTTACTACATGTCTTATTCCACTGTTTTAAGTCTCATGGAGGGTACTGAATTTTGTCTGTTTTGTTCACTTCTGAGCCTAGAAGAGTCTCAAATGAGAGGAGCTCAGTAAATACTGAGTACTATAAATATATATATATATATATATATATATATATATATACACACACACACACACACACACACACACACATATATATATGATGGACATATACTTTATTTTATTTATTTATGTGGTGCTGAGGATTGAACCCAGTGCCTCATGCATGAGAGGCAAGCACTCTATCACTGAGCTACAACCCCAGCCCAATAAACATATTTTGATCAAGGTGGCATGAGTAAAACTTAGTCAGGAAACTAAATACAGAAATAAAAGGCTGCTACATTTTATTCCCTTAAAAGGTCAGAAAAATTTTTTACACAGATGATGAACATCTAGTATAATGGTAATATTACTCGTAATATAGAACTTTTTTGTACAGAATTAAGATCTGCCAAGTATTTTATAGATCACTAATTTATCTTATGATCTATGATACTAGTAGCATTTTTTTCAAAAAGCAGTGTGTCTAATTTTAAGTGCTAATGTAATATAAAATATAGTTCCTAATTTTAAAACTATACTAACTTAAATGCTTCTTAATATGATCTATGTGGGGGATAGTGGAACTTCACTAGAATTCATAGATAAAATGATAACACCTTAAATCTCAAATTATCAATTCAAATTTTGATTATGTCAATATCAAAGTTAAGTGCAAACATAGGTACTTGCAATTTAGAAATTTACTTTTTAGGCATACTGTTGAACATGTATTAAAAATTCATAAAACTGAATTATAACTACTTAGAATCTGCTTTACTGAAATTCATAAATTCATTGAAATGACTTCAAATATTGACTATTACTTTGTTTTACATAATATGTCTTTAAAAAGGCATGTCTTTAAAATATAAGTCTTAGATTTCTTAATGTAAAAAAACACAAAATTATTATTTTGGAAGGCATCTCTAATAAATATTTGAGGACCAATATTATCACCTATTATAAAGTACTTTATCTGGAAATTAATGTTAATTGTTGCTATTCATACATTGAAAGTTGCCATGTAGCTCACCAACTATAACTATGTATTGTACTGATGCATCATTCTATTTTACTATTGTGCCAAAGCTATTGCTCTTTTCCTCTGTTGGGCAGATAGTTTTCACTTAAAGCAATTCAGCAGAAAGTTAATCACAAAGATATCTTGTCTTTCTTAAACTGGATTTCTGCAACAACAACCAGTAATCTGGACAGTAAGAACATTCTTGTTCCTTTGATACATTCTGGAAGATAGTCACTTCATGTCCATGTGCACCACAGAAATTATAGCTTTTAGTCTTCTTAGCTTCCTATTAATCACGGCCTTAATCAAACCATCATCTTTAAGATA
The DNA here is from genome assembly GCF_001458135.2 of Marmota marmota marmota. NCBI lineage: Eukaryota > Metazoa > Chordata > Mammalia > Rodentia > Sciuridae > Marmota > Marmota marmota. The sequence continues at coordinate 23,703,345 of NW_026000241.1, forward strand.
GATTTATATAATCAACTCTGGATTATTTAGAAAGCTTTAAGTATTAAATACTTGAAGCAAATATTGCCTTTAAAATCTAATTTAATTGTTGCTTACTCTAGACATAAATAGGAATTTTGCTTACTCTAACCCAGCAGGATTTTAAGATCAAAACACCTCATGTTACCTACTATCCATACCACTGGAAAATGGGAACCAGTAAAATTGATTAAAAGAAGAAGTCTAGCTCCATTTAGTACGATCTTTTACATCAGATTGAGAAATAATACCAAGAATGCAATGAACACCAGAGGAGAAATTAGGCAGAAAAAAAAAAAGAATAAGGAAATTTGAAAGTCAAATCTTCACAATGTGATTCCATGACTTGGCTTGAAATACTGGAAATTACAGAAACTGGAGAGCTAGTTCCTAACTGGATATTGCCTAAAATATTGGGGATTTGTGAGTAGGAAACATAGTAGTTTAAGATAAAATGATCCTATGGACAAATCAGGAAAGAAGTCACAGGATTCTAGAGAAGCTTTTAAAAGCACCTATAAGGATTTTGAATATTTTTAGCTTTTTCTATAAAGATAGACTAGACAATGCTATATGCTATGATTTTTTTAATAAATCCCATCTGATATCTTAGACTGTTCCATTACTGGAGTGACATCATCTAGAAATTATTTTTTATACCTTTATGTTATTTATTTATTTTTATGTGGTGCTGAGGTTCAAACCCAGAGCCTTAAACATGCTAGGCAAACAGTATATCACTGAGCTACAAACCTAGACCCTAGAAAATAATCTTTATACCCATTAATACACCAGCCATTTAGTATAATGCATCTGAAATCATATTTTGAGAGGAGAGAAAAATTGAGCTCCAGCTGTGCATTGGGAGAAAGTCAGGCAACACCAAAGAGAGAAACATGTTTCAAAGGATAGGGGACTCTAATGTTACAATTCTGTCCAAGACTTACCTGGTTTCTTTAGTACCATATACTCAAAAACATATTCACATGTTCTACAAAATAAATACAATAAACTTAATACACATTTATAAATATGTTCTTTAGCTGGTTCCAGTAAATATAGAGAAAACAGTATTTAAGGAGATATTACCTGCTATACAATGGTTCTTGAGATTCACCAAGAAAATTATAGCCAATCTCGTTGGAAATTTAAGACTCCCCAAATACTCGCCAGTACAAAGGTTCAGAAATATATGCCTTTGGGGGGTTTTTCAGCAGAGTGTGAGGAATAGCAAATTTGGCAACCAATAGCAGAGTAAGGCAAAAAACAACAAACCCTACCATCAGCATCCCAACATGTGTATTAATACTAGCCATTTACTCCCAGTGTTACAAAGGATGAATCCTAAATTTTAATGACAGCATGGAGAACCCCCAAATCCATGGCAAGAAATCAATGTGCTCAATGTGAAGAAGAGAACTCTGACATCTTTGTCCAACTTTTAAAAACCTTGATTAAAGGTTTTTAAAAATTTTTAAATTTTTTAAAAAATCAAGTTGGTTGAACTAAAAATAGTAAATCAATGAGAAGGTCTTTGTGTAGTTTATAGATAATCTTATTACAAATTTGATATGTTTATCAAGAATACAAGCAGATGGTCTAGTATAAATTTCAATTAGACATATAATATGAAAACGTGGAGTTTGTAGTCATGATATTTAGTTTTGAGTCCCAGTTCTACAGCTGTGCGACCTCAGTCTGGTTACTAAACATGAGCCTCCCACTTTTCTAACAATGAATGAAGATCACATAAGATTATAATTTGGTCTCTATAGTTCAAGAAAATGAGGCAGGAGCTCTATTAACAATAGGAAGGAGTTGACTAAGTACATATTTCATTTCTATAGGAGTTCTGTTATTTAAAAAAACTACTGCTGGTTCAGTGGTAATCCCAGCCAACTGGGTGGCTGAGCCAGGAGGATTATAAATTCAGAGCCAGCCTCAGCAACTTAGCAAGGTCCTAAGCAACTTAATGAGACCCTATCTCAAAATAAAAAATAAAAAAGGGCTGGGGATGTAGCTTAATGGTTAAGCACCCTAGGTTCAATTCCTGGTACCAAATTTTTTAAAAAAGAGACTTTTTATTTTTTAACTTACTAATTTATGCAGTGCTTATACAGTACTGACAAACACAAACCTAAACACTTATAATTCATTTTTTAAATGAATAAGTCATTTTAACTTCCTAACAAGCTTATGAGGTAGGTACTGTTACATTTACTTTATAGATAAGACTGACGTTAGAAATTTCCCAACTCTGCATAGCTGGTAAGAGAGAACTGGAAATTTATATACAGACAACCTAGTTCCGGAGTTTGTATGCCACTAAAAAATTATACCATTTCACTACAAGATAATTTTGTTGCACAAATCTCAAAGATGGTATTATGAAGAGCTCCTAACCCATATCATAAAAAAATAAATGGAGTTGAAAATGATAGGAAACTATCATATGGCATTTTCTATATCAGGCCACTTTTATATTGCTTAGAATTTTTTTAGGATTATTAATCAATAGTTAAAAATTTAAATCACCACTGAACTATACATTTAAATATGGCTACATTATTTTATTTTGTTTATATTTTCACATAATTAAAAAAAATCTACTATTATATACATTTTAAAGTACTTTATGTATTCGGTTTTGAGATGTAGAATTTTTATTTTGTGAATTGAATACATCATTAAGTCTGTAGCAAGAAAACAGTGTAAACACTGCCATGCAAAATGATAGTGAAGTATTAGTAATATATTGATGAATAATGCACAGGGAGCAAATACGCATTGAGTCGATACATAATTTTTAAGGCCAGTGCTTATCTAAAGTGCCGCTATCTCCCACTTCGGTAGCTGGGCTGACTGTTAAGCAACATGGGAGAAATGTACAGGTTTAAATCTGTCATGAAAATAAGCATGTGCTTAATTTCCCTGAGTCTTAAAAACATCAGGATTGTTCTAAATTACTTTAAAAAATATTTTTAGTTGTAGATGGACACTTATCTTTATTATATTTTTTTACATGGTGCTGAGAATCCAGCCCAGTGCCCCCCGCCACACACATACCAGGCAAGCACTCTACCATGGAGCCACAACCCCAGCCCCTGTTCTAAAGTATTTTAAGCAACAGTATTAATGGATATCAAAATATGCACCTAAAAAAAATTACACACTTGGCTGCTATTTTCTAATCCATGTTTGTTTGCTGTGATAGTTTAGATGTGGTGGCCCCCAGAAGCTCATGTGTGACAATGCAGATGGTTTGAAGGAGAAATGATTGAGTTATAGCTATAACACAATCAGTGTATTAATCCCTGATGGGATTAACTAGGTGGGGGCTGAAATCGGGTGGGGTGTGGCTGATTTCGTGGTCCATTGAGGGCATAGTTATAGGGTATATATTTTATATCCGGTGACTGTAGTGTCTCTCTGCCTTTCTGATCACCATGTGAGCTGCCACCTCTTCCACCATGATGTTCTGCCTCACCTGGAGCTCCTGGGGAATGGAACCTGCTGTCTATGGATTGAGACCTCTGAAACCAAGGGCCTCCAAATAAACTTTTCCTCTTCAATAATTGTTCTAGTTGTCCTTCAGTCACAGCAGTGAGAAAGATGACTAAAACTCTTGCTTTTATCAACTATGTATTTATGGGAAAACATTGGTTGTATTTACTACAGGCAGATGCTCAGATTCTAATGTTTAATGATAGAATCACAAGAATAGGTAAGAATTTAGGTGAAGAGAATGGTTAAATATGTCACACAGAATCAGTATGGTAACTAAATACTACTTATGAAATTTGTTTTCAAAATTAGTTTAATCAGCATTGTTCAGGGTTTAAAATAATGGGTTTTACTTAATTCATGAAATGACTTTATAAACCAATAAAATCTTTTGCTATAAGATACCTAAATAGAAAAAAAAGTGGAAAGAGAATTAAAGAAAAGATAAGGAAAAAGATGTCAATATATTCCACTGCAGACTTTCCAACATAAAAGTTTTGGACTTCACCATTCCCTATTGAAAGAATGTATCAAAAAGTTAATTTACAACTATTTAGTAATCTAAAAACCCCAACACAGAATACTCATTGTAAGACAGTCTTAACTTTATTCATAAGGAGTATGACTGAGAGGAATTTAGTTAGCCTTGTAGACTAGCTTAAAAACAATATTTTTAACAGAAAATACATATCTCTAGAAAACCTAGAAAGTTATATATTGGAATGTCTTAGAAAAGAATATTACTATCCCACTGAAGAGTCAGTATGACAAACTTAGTTAATACTTAGCACATTTTTCTTTTGATGAGAAAGGTAGCTACCTATTCTGTCTTTTATAAACTGAGTGAATTTGGTCATATTATTTGGACTTGGACTTTAAACTTTCATACAAGTTCACAGCTGTCTGAACTCATAAGTGATGAAGAAGAGAGATGACAGAGGTGAATTTAAGAATTTATGTAGCAGCAAAGTCAGCATATATAAATGTAAGTCAGAAAAGCAGAATAGAGATAGAGGAAAAGAAACTGGTTTCATTCAATTGCAAAAAATGTGAGAGACAGAATTTCCTGTTCTCCTTCCAAATTCCATCAAACAAGTCCAAAGTACTCTTGAGGCATTGCTGATACTGGGGCCTATTCATTCACAAAGCAATCAGATTAAGAAAACTCTAATTTATCTCCTATTTTCAATAGTTCTTAGCACTTCTGTTTACACTAAACTAGAAAGGCATTGTAGTAATAGCCTCATTTCAGTCATGTACTGAAAATCAAAGAATACGATGACCAACTAACTCTATTTTCCTCAATTTCTAATACAGGATCTACCCCACCTGATTATCTTCTTGATTGCCCTTGGTATCCCTTTAAATATATTATAGACATAGAGGTTCTATAAAAACAAAATACATGATTTACCTTTCATTTAACCTTTTACTTTCAATGAATAATTAATATTTATTGGGGGTTTACTACAGGACCAAATGTTACACTAAATGCTTTACAAGTATTATCTCAGTTAACTCTCACAATAATTTTATGAGGCAGATACTGTCATAGCGTCTATTTTATAGTTGAAACACCTGGGATTTGTAAATGTTAAGTGACTTATCTGAGGTCATTCATTAATAAGCAAAAAGAGCCAGCATTTAAACTCAAAGAGCTTGCCTGACTCTAGAGTCTGCCTCTTTAGCCACTTTGTTAAACCACTTCATAACTTTACTCCTTTCCAGGGGTTTCTGGCAGATTATTCACAAATAAGATACAATTAAAGGAACATGTTCTAATTCTATTAACCACTTTCCAGTCCAAAATCTAAACAATGCTTAGAAAACAAACAAAAAGTTGTAATCCGATAATTCTTTTTTTTTTACAGTGATGGAGAATATTTCATCATTGTGCTTAATTTTTATTTGTAATACAATAATTCTAAAATTATGGCAAATTGAATACAAATATGGAATTAGTGTGATAACATTTTACTGAGAATTTGGCAACTATGTTAGACTATTTGCTAGTAGGAATGATACAACAGTTTCTTGGTTTTTGGTTTTTGTTTTCAAATATATTTTCCAATCAGTTGGCTCAACAGATATGTATCCAGTTTCACTCCATTACTCTGAGAGCAACACTGCCTAATGATCTAGTTATAAAATCATTTGCTAATCTTCATCATAGACTGCATGCTTATAATTTGGATCCTCATAAATCACCGAAAAAAACACTTGCACAAATATATGTTAATCCAGATGCACTGGTCAAATGATTATTGCATATGCAATATCAAAATATCAAGAATTCTGCTTGTTCTTCGTGGTTTCTAGCCACCCAAAGGGAAAACAAAAAAAAATATGTAAAGAGCACATCTATCAAAGATTGCCATCATTCAACATGTGCATTAGAATTAAAGGATGAAAATTTTCATTATTGAGAAAATACTCAACAATAAATTAAAGCACTTGGTATGCATATGTAAATTGGCAGACTGTACAAAAAGCATTTGACTTGAGATTTAGATAGCTTGAGTCTAATCATTGCCTTATTATTTATCAATTGATTCAGCATGTAGATGTGTAGTCTGAATCTCACTTTCTTTCATGTGTCAAACAATGATAATACCTATATTCATGGGGTTGCTCTAATATAATGGGTAAATACTCAAATGACATCTGGTACCCAAATAAATGGCTGCATATCTATACAGGAATGTCCTACATACAATGGTAAACACCCTGCTGAAATAAGTCAAAAGCATCTATTAACACTATGGACAAAAGAAAAAAAAGCTAAATATGACAATAGGTAAATCCTACTACCAGGAGTCTTAATAAATCTGTTTTGTGTTTGCTATATCAAAATATGTGACACTGTGAAATTTATAAAGAAAACAGTTGTGTGTTTTTTTGTTTTTTTTTTTTTGGCTCATGCTTCTTTCTGGTGACTAGAGGATTCAAAAAGTATGGAACCAGCATACTCAGAAGGGTACCCTTGCTATACCACAATATGATGTATTAGTCAGTTTTTCATCACTATAAACAAAATATTATTGTAGCTAACTTTGTAAAGAGAAAAAATTATCTAGCTTACAGTATTTAGAGGTTCATAGTACAAGATCTGGAGGCTCTAGGTGTTTTACCTCTGGTGAGGAGAGCAGATGGCAGCATCTCATGAAAGCACCTGTGTAGAAGAGCTCACATTGCCAGAAAGTCAGATGGAGACTGGTGTTCCCCAATCAACTCGCAGGGCATGCCCTCAATAACCTAAGGATGTCCCCACAAGGTTCTACCTCCCAAATGTTCCACCACCTTCCATTAATGCCACCCTAAATACCAAGCCTTCAATAACAATGAATACTTAGGGGACATTCAAACCATATCCATACCAAAGCAATGACAGAGAAGTGAAAAGAGAACTGGCTGAGTTCATAAGGGGCCAGGCTCAGTCTTTTATAACTATATACTCCCTCAAGAAGTAATTCAGCTCTGTTGAGAACTAGTCATGTTTTCTAAAGGTGGTGCCCTTAAGATCTAATTATCTCCCTTACAGTCTCCACCACCTCAATACAATTACATTAGGGAATTAAACCTCAACATGGGTTTTGGTGGAGGCAAACCACATTCAAACCATAGCAGAGGGTAAATCACCTACTTTTCCTTGGCAATATATGAAACTAGAAAGGCAGCAGTCAAGCAATCGTTGCAGTATACTGCTAGTAGTATTGTTATTTATGCCTAAGGAAAATTATAGTGATTTTATACAATAGCTGATCAACTTAAACATGTTATAAATATTAAGTTCAAATCCTGAATCGATTTTATTAATGCTATATACAAATTATGCATAATGTTGAATGACAAGAACAACCTAAAGCTGTGTTCAATTAAAGTGATTAGTATTCAGTTAGACAGTTAACCTATGAAAGCATAATTTCCAGGCAAATGAAAGTGCAATACTAACAAATTAGTACACAGAAGAAAGGCAGTAGAAAATAGTAAGCAATAACCAAAGCTAGACTAATATATTAATGGTAGGGATAAAACCAACAAAACTGATGTCTCAAGGCTGAGAAAAACTAAATCAGTATTTCTTCCTCAATTACCCATTGGAGTCACTTGTGGAACTTAAAAATGCTGATGAATTCTTCTTATCTTTTCCTCTTCTGCTATGTGGGGACATAGTGGAAAGAAGACCATCTGTGAACCAGGAAACAGGTCTGCACCAGACACTGAATCTGTCCTTGACTTGACTGAAATTCCCAGACTCCAGATGATGAAAAATAAATGTTTATTACTTACAAGCTTTAAAAAAAAAGCTGATGAATTCTACCTAACTGTAATTTTGTACCTGTTGACCAACCTCTCTCTATTCTTCTCTGCCCTTCTTATTCTTCCAAGCCTTTGGAATCAATTCTCTATGTTCTACATGTATGAGATCAACTTTTTTATCTTCTATATATGAGTGAGAACATATGGTCTTTGTCTTTCTGTGTTTGGTTTATTTCACTTAATATATGTTGCTGCAAATGACAGGATTAGCCAGGCATAGTAGCATATACCTGTAATCCCAGCAGTTTGGGAGGCTGAGGTAGGTGGACTGCAAGTTCAAAGCCAGCCTCAGCAAAAGCAAGGCACTAAGCAATTCAGTGAGCCTCTGTCTCCTAAATAAAATACAAAATTGGTCTGGGGATGTGGCTCAGTGGTCCAGTACTCCTGAGTTCAATCCTGGGTACCCCCAAGAAAAATACAGATTTCACTCTTTTTGAAACCTGAATAATATTCAATTGTACACACACACACACACACACACACACACACACTACATTTTCTTCATTCGTCTGTTGATGGGCAATTAGGTTGAGACCTTACCTTGGCTTTTGTTAAGAGTGCTGCAATAAACTTGGGTGTGTAGGTATCTCTTCAACATATTAGAATCAGACTATGTGAATTACTCCTGACAAATTCCAAATTCTGAGAATACTTGTTCAGATAATTTAAAAATACACTTTGATTTTTATACTTATATTTAAATATAATTTCTTAGAAATGTCCTGTTCTTTATTTACCACATTATTACAAATCTAAGATTCTGAAGTCAGTTTTATGAGCAGCTAGGTTTCTCATCCACTAGAAAGGTAGAGAGAGCACAGAATATATACTCTTTCCTGTCTCCCATGGTTGCCAGTGAATGTGTCTAGAACATACCCAAAACATGAGAGCAAAGAAGGGACTTCACATTAAGATGACTGGTTCACAACTAATTTCTTTCTAGTTGTTTCAAACTGAATTATATAAAAGTGTTATTTATGCAAAAGATAAAGTAAGTCCCATTTTACAGTATCTCAAATTTTCACAGATTTTATTGAAGATAAAACTGCATGCTTATATGTATATTTCTCACTATCCAAATTGAGTCAAATGTATTCACATTTATGACATCTACCTTCTATCAGATTTTTAATGAAGAATGATTTGCAGACGGAAAGTTTCAATATTAGAAAATAGATGAAGATAATTGAATTTATATATGTATATATGACAACAATCCTCAGAAATAAATCTATTTCACCTATTTTCATCAATTTGAGAATCTAATCTATTAATTGTAGCAAAGAATTTTACATTTAAAAAGAGTCAAAAGGATGCTAAAGGAGTTAGCATGACGAAATATTCTTTTTGAAATTTGAAAAGCTGATTTTACTCCATAATTAATTTTCCCTGTGACTATGGCTACAACTGAGTCTTCCCATGAGAATTTTAAAACTGCCAAATGACAGTCTTAAACTGTTTCAAAAGGCAATTATATAAAGTCTTCAGTTGATTTTTATTATATTGCCATTGGAAAAATAAAACTGAGAATTCCACTGCTATTTTATATCCATAATTTCTTTGGAAAAAAAGCTTTAAAATACAAATGTTTGAATTTAAGCAAGTAGTATACATTATTTTGTTTATATAAACAATTATTTATATAAATAAATAACTATGTAATTGTATATCTTTTAGGATATGAAATGAAAACAAATGCAAAAAGAATACTCATTTTATGTTACTGCACCTACCTTTAATGTGATACTATAATGTCCAACAAATGTTGCATTTATCCATGATCTTGAATGTGGATCACCCAAGAATTCTATATGATATTGTTCAACATTTCCATCCAGGTCGTAAGTCACATATTTACCTTTAAACGGATCAGGGCAAAGTATTCCTGGCCAACTTTCAAAAGAAAATATTTTAAATTATTTTGATGCTTTAAAAAAAAGACATCAACACATCTCTCAAAATCATTTATTAGACTTCTTCCTTTGAATTTTAATGACTTTTGAACAAAACACAAATATATTTCTACTTACATCTTTTACAGATAGGGTATTCATTTGAGACAAGTAGTAAGTTGTATCTACTCTGTAGCTACAGAAATCTTTGAAATAGTCACTAATTTAAGATATAGATAAGATATCAAAGGAAAGAATTATAAAACAAAAGAATGATCTCCAGGGTCAATAAGTGACATTTAGGCTCTACTGACTGGAAAGATAGGAAAAAAAAATTCATCAAATTCATGGCAATACTGAATTAATTCTAACAGATCAGAATGGTTAATTACCAAAATATTAATCCCCTGGCATGGCTGTTGACAGAAGGGGACACAATTTCCTGAACAAGGACTGCCAAAAAAAATACTATCAGCTCAGGCTGTAATAATACTATGCAGTAAAACTACTGTGGGAAAAGCAGAGACAGCACCACAGTTCTATACTGTCACTTTTAACTCTATCTGCTTTGTTGGCAGCTAAACCACCTTGTTGAATGTCCTGGAAAAAAATTTACTCTTATCAAAAATAAATATGTAGAAAAAATACATTCTTTCATGGCATAAATCTCTAGAAACTTCTCGATACGTTTCAGGTTTATCTCTGGCTATTCACTTCCACTTTTGTCCCTTTCAATTCTTCCATTTTCTATTCTAGTTTAGGAACCTTAGGTCTTTCAACCCAATTAACATCTATTTTTAAAGCAACCAAACTGTAATTGTTACATCTCACTGTTTAAACTCTGTAAAATTTAAGGGGTTCATGTTTATTACTTGGAGCTTTACACCTCACAGCAATTTTAAAAAGGATTGATTATTGCCAAGTAATTTCAAATTATAGGTAGTATTTATTCCATTTAGCATAAACCTCTCAAGATTTCTAACACTTAAGTCACAAAAGAGAGAAATATTTTGCAGACAAGTTGCTATTTTGATGATAAAAATTATGATATATCCAGTATCGATTGGGCCCAAGACTATTCACTTTAAATTATCACTCTATGAAATATAAATAAAAGAGTAAACTCTTAAAAAGAATTAGATGCTAATAAAAGTTTCCATTCATTAATTAAGGCACATTAAACTATAGACAACACCACATGCTGATTTAAATATGAATTATGTAAACTATTGTCATGTGTCCAAATACTGGAACACTTTAGCATTTCTTCAAGCCACAGAGAGGAATTTTCTGACTCCTTGTCTGTATATCTCAGCTAATAAAGAGTGTACCAAACTAAAGGAAAAGCTAAGCAGAGGGAAGAGATGAAGAAAACATGATTACTTCTCCCCTACTGCTATATCCATCAGCTGACTTGCTATGATTGAAGAAAGCTGATGTCCATTTCTGCCCTCACACTGACCTCAGTTTCAATTCAAACACTGTCAACTCTAAGATTGTACTGTGCACTTCTACTTTCCTATTTTTCTTTTCATACGGAAAAGAAATTCTTAAGTATTATTCTACTGACTTAAAAGTGGAAAGGAACAGTAAGAATAGACAACCCAAAGAAAATGTATCAGAATTACAAGAAAAATATATGTTCAATGTTAGAATCTATGGGCGATAGAAAATAAAATGCATAAACATGGTTAAAAAGGCGGGTGCAGGCTGTCTGGGCATGGTGGCACATGCCTGTAATCCTAGCAGCTTGGTAGGCTGAAGAAGAAGGATATTGAGTTCAAAGCCAGCCTCAGCAACTTAGGGAGGCACTAAGCAACCCAGTGAGACCCTGTCTCTAGATTAAAAAAAAAAAAAAAAAAAAGGGGGAGGGCAGGAGAAACAGGGAATTGTTGGGGATGTGGCTCAGTGGTTCAATCCCTGGTTCCAAAAAATAAAAGATGCTAGGTGTTACAATTAATCATGTGCAAAGATAAATTTTAGCAGGATAAACCACCTCAAGGAAAGTACCAATATATCATGAAGAAACTGATGTTGTACACATTTATTATACAGTGGAACTGAATTGTAATAAGATAATTCTTGCCCCCAACAAAAGCATGGTTGAATTTGCCTTTTATTTATACCATATTAGAAATGTGTCACTATCATTTTCTAATTATGGTTTGGATGTTTAAGAGGAGAACAAACTTAACTTGGGCCTTATTCCTAAACTGTTGGAGTAAAATGGATGAGTTGGAGTCATCACTATATGAATATTATATTTGCCAAGAAATCTCTGTGCTGTATCTAACTTACGGGAAGAGGAAGTTTCCCATGCAGACACATATACATTATATTAATTTGCATGTAAAATAATGCAAATAAAAAACAATCAATTAATGTTTATAATACTGAAAGGATTTAATAGAAATCTCAATTTATACATTTATATACTATCTAAAAAGTATCAGGTTGCTTTGTTAACTGGAAGGCATATTTTAATACCAAGCTCTTTGGATGACAGCACATTAGGGTGCAAATATATTTTCTATAAATGAATTTTCATATTTATGAAAAAGCTGTGTAAAATGCTCTATAAATATATTCAAAATAGTTATCTTAAATAAAATCTAGTTTCTGCTTGGCAATATATCTTCCTGAACTAAGTGAGATGTGAACTGTTATTTTCTCCTTTTAACTTCTGGATTCTTTCTAGCTGAATACAATGCTATTTCTTGAATTATTAAAAAGCAAACCTGCTTAAACATTGTGGAAATAGTTTTGTCTTCATAGTATGTACAACTCTACCCCAAGTATATATAGGCATAATCCAAAGACACAGGCTGCCCATGTATTTTTGTTTAGTTTTTTTTAATGTGGTGCTAGTGATCGAACCTAGTGCTCATGCCTGCTAGGCAAGCAGCATTCTACAACTGAGCCACAACCCCAGCACGCATATGTATTTTTATAAATACATGAGTGTGTGTTGCATCAGCAAGTGGACATAGATGTAATTAATATAATTTGATTCCTCATGGAGCTTGCCCATAGACAAAGAAAGTGCTATTATCTTGACAATGATTTGTTTTTATAAATAGGCATTTCTCGATTTTGTATCAGTTTCCCTTTAGCTTTATAAAAGCAGGTCAACACTTCTGAGAAAGAAGAACTTTGAGATGTTGACAACATCTGAGTTTCTGAGTCTTAAAATCTGAATGTAAGGCCATGGGTTAATGAGAATTGACCCAGATAATGCTACAATGCTAAGTATCTCTGCAGCCAGCAGCTGGTCTTTCCACTTGAAACTTCAGCATCTATAACATTGTTCAATTAAGATCTGATGTTTGGCTGTTTCTTATAGGTTAATTCTATCTTTATATTTAACTACTGCAATTTATCCTATCATCTTTTGCTACTGAATAAGCAACATAAGTACATTTGACTTTCTTAATTTGAATTTTAAATTTGTGTTCAATTTAGTTCATAAAACGGAATGTAAGTGGCCACTTAGTCAAATGCATCCTACTTCTGAGTAAGGAAGAAGTGAGATATAGTTGTATTTTTCAGGCATATTGATGTCCCTAATTATATATTAGATATAAATTAGGGTCAGGAGTAAAATATATTTCATTTGTAATTTTAAATTCTAAGCCTCAGTAGCACAAAACTGTAAAAGAATTCCTAATGAAATTATTAACAGTTTTTTCATTATGTAGTGACCAAAACAAATCCATTTCTTCAGTTAGAGTTGTTAAAAGTTCAGTACTACCCTTTGAGAATACAAACACTATGCTTTCAAAATGTTAATTTTAGATGTGAAAAATCATATGGGACTACAAATACCTTCATAAGTAACTTCATAAAATGAGTGTTTATATTCATACCTCTTAAAATACTTGTTATTACCCAACTATTTCTTCTTGATGTCCATTTAAATTATTACATGGAAATCAGTTGATAGTAACATTTTTTACAACAGTATTACATTTGATACCTAGAAAAGCCCCCATCAACAAAGGGCACATAATTCCAAAAGATTTCACACATTTTCCAAGATAGTATATTAGTTCACTAGGGTGTCTTGACAAAATATCACAGACTGGGTGGGTAAAATAATAGAAATTTACTATCTTACAGTCCTAGAGGCTTGAAGTATTGATGTATTTTGTTTCTGGGTTCTCTTTCCTTGGCTTACAGATGACCACCTTCTTGCTGTGTCGTTACATGGCCTTTCTTCTCTGTATATGCATTTCTAAAGTTTCTGTGTTTCAGTCACATTAGCTTAGGATCCACCATAATGGTCTCATTTTTACTTAATTACCTCTTTGAAGGCCCTATGTCCAAATACAGTCATACTATGAGATACTAGGTGTTAGGGCTTCATTATATGAATTTTAAGGGAACAAAATTCAACACATACTAGTAAGTGAGAGAGCAAGAACATGAATCTAGGTATTGATTCAAGGGCTGCTGTATTTGTGTGTATGCTGGAATAAGCCAATTATACCATCTCACACTCAACATCTTATATTTTCATGGAGAAGAACATGAATGAAAATAAGATAATGAGCCAAAATATCCCAGCTTTGAGAATTTTTGCTTAAGAATGTAATATGAAATAGTATGAGGTTCTGGAAAGATAGTGGCAATAATGGTACCATGTTAGAATCTCCTGAAATTTTCTAATGTAGGTATGTAAAATATAAAAGCAATACCATACATGACACACAACATCTATGTTAAAATTTAATAGTTATTTAAGAACACAAAAATAGGACTAGTAGGTGCAAACTACTGACAATTACAAGACCTGCAAAATGTTAGCTTCTGCGTGAGAAAAGAAGGGTGGATAAGGAAGGCAACCAGAGGGCTAATGGCCTTGAGAAATGAGAACTTCAAAGTTGCAACAAGCATTCAGCAAAAAATGCAGCAGGGAAAACTGCAACAAATTCTGAAGGTATTAAAGCAGTCTGGGCACTATGAACACTTAGATCTAACAAAGATCATTTGCAGGACAAAAGTTCATACTGATGAGAAACTCCTAGTAGAAAAATCAGATTAGAAGAGGACAAGATCAATAATAACAGAGGGAAATAAAGATCCAAACAAAAGTGAGGATATAACACTAAAGGTACCTTCCATGAAAGAAAAAAAAAAGATAAGTTGTATTTCATTAAAATTTAAAAAATTATAACATTTGCTATGCAAAAAACACTGTCAAGAGACTAAGAAAACAAGCCACAGACTGAGAGAAAACATCTGTAAAAGACATATTTGATAAAAGACTAGTATTCAGAATATATAAAGTATTCTTAATATTTTAGAATATTATTCTGAAATATTAAGAGTACTTTATATATTTAAAAGATTTAAATATAGGCAAAAAATCTGAACAGATTTTTCTAAATCTAAAAAAGATCAAAGGTGGCAAATAAACATATGAAAAGATGTTCAATAGTATATATCTTTAGGGAAATGCAAATTAAAACAACAGTGAGATACTATCACATGCATATTAGAATAGCCAAAACCCCAAACACTAACAGCAATGCTGGTAAGAATGTGGTGCAACAGGAATTTTTATTCATTGCTGGTGAAAATACAAAATGATACAGCCACTCTGGAAGACAGTTTAGCAGTCTCTTAAAAATTTACACATATCATACAGTTCAGCATACTGCATTCTTTGGTATTTACCCAAAGGAATTTAAAACTCATGTTTACACAGAAACCTATATATAGATGCTTATAGAAGTTTTATTCATAATTGTCAAAACTTGGAAGCAACCAAGATGTACAGGTAGTAGGTGAATGGATAAATAAATTGTAGTACATACAAACACGGAATTTTACTCAATAATAAAAAGAAATGAGCAATGGAGGCATTAAAGAACATGGAAGAAATGGAAATGCATTTTACTAAGAGAAAAAAGTTAATCTGAAAAGGCTACATGTTGTATGATTCCAACATATGGCTATCTACAAAAGGCCTAAGTATGGAGGCAGTAAAAAGATCAATAGTTGCCAAGAGTTTGCAGGGAGGGATGAATAGGTGGAGCACAGAGAATTTTTAGACTAGTAAAACCATTCAGTATAATGGTGAATACATGTCATTATAGTCAAAACTCATGAAATGTACAACACAAAGAATGAACCCTAATATATACTTGGTTGATGATGAGTGAATATTAGTTCATAACTTATAATAAATGTATGATATTGTGCAGGATGTTGATGGTAAATGAGCTGTGTGTGGTGGAGAAGTAATATGTGAAAATTCTCTTAATTTTCATTCAATTTTTCTGTGAACCTGCAGCTGTTCTAAAAAAGTTTATTAATTTAAATAAATAAAAATTTAAAATTAAAAATAAAGTAGGGGAGGTAAACCTAGGGAGTTTCCGTAACAATTCTATATTTTTGATTCTTGAAGAAAATAATAGAATAAAGGGCCCTGGGGCTGTGAATAAAAAAATGTATAAAACAAATTTATTCTGTAACTTCTGGTTCTGGACAAGACAATCATTTCTCTATATTTTTCCCTCTAGATATACAGAAAAATCCTGGCTATTATATATAAAGCAAACATAAGAAGAGTCTGATGAATGAAAAAAATATAACAGCTAGGACACTGAAACCTGTGATAGTGCATTCCCTGAGCTTTCTTTTGCCTCATATCTTCTTAGACTAAGTGTTAAAGAAGAGAGCAGCCCAGAAATACCAATAGGTGCAAAGAAATAAAAAAAAGCCCCAGTGAAACCTGCTGGTTTTAGCCAAGAGACAAGAAGAGGGGCAGTATAGCAAGACAAAAGTCTTTTATACAATTACTTCTCTATTCCAGACAAACTATGCCACCCTGCCCTCCAACCTATCCCCACAGCAAAGACTAGTGGTAAGCCTGGACTTCAAACCACCAAGCAGTAATGAAGCATTTTCTCCCTTAAGGCGTGGCAAAGGAGTCCTATTAGGAAGGGAAGATTTATATCACCTTCCAGGGCTAGCAAGACCTCTCCCATGGTATCACTGAAGGTAACCTGGGAGCAGGAATAAGACACCTCTACCATTTACAGCCAGTGTTGTGAATGGGGAACCTAAACTCCTACCTTTCCCTAGTAAGAAAGAGGTAACTACTCTCCCTGGAAATCAGTTGCGATTCAATGAAGAAGCTGGACATTCACTCCCATCTGGCAGTAATTAAAGAGGTGCCCCCCAAATCCCTGTAATATACTAGAAAAAGCAGCTTGCTAAACACATTTAAACAGTATCCAAAATTAAGCCAGGCATGGTGTCACATGCCTGTAATCCCACCAACTCAGGAAGCTGAGGCAGGAGTATTGCCTGGGCAACTTAGACCTTGCCTCAAAATAAAAAAATAAAATGGATGGGCTGGGGATGTAAGTCAGTGTTAGAGCACTTGCCTATGTTACTGTATAAGGCCACAGGTTCAATCCCCAATAACATATACACACATTCACACACACACATACCACCCCCCCACACACACCCCAGATTCAAAAGGAATAGAAGACATGAAGTAGAAGACATGAAGAAGTAACAAATGAACATCTTATAACAGAAAATGCAATAAGTAAAGGTCAACAGATAGTCTAACAGCACAATGAACATGACAGCGGAAAGACTCAGTGAACTTAAACATGGATCATTCTTAAACAAAAGGAATGATCTAATCTGAAAAACAAAAAGAAAATGGACTAAGAAAAATCTATTAGCTTGCTCTTCCCTTCATAAAGAAAATGAATGTGTTTTTATATAAGAGTATACAATAAGAAAGGATCATGGTAGAAACTGATATAAAGTTATTATGACAAGACTGAATAATACTCCTATTAAAAACTGAAAGCTGTCCAAAGAGACAAGGCCTTAAAACAAATCAAAATTGTACCTGAAATTTCAAGCTAAGCTAATGGCAATAAAATAATGTAGGCATGAAAAATATATATAAATTAGAAAACTATTTTAAAGTGACTAAAGGTTTTTAAAAATTGTCATATCTAATGGACAGTTTTAAATTTTTTTGTTTTAATTAGTTATACATGAGAGTATAATACATTTATGCACTTTATTATGTCATACATACATAGGATATTATTTCTCATTTTCTGAATGAACATGTTGCAGAATCATATTTGCCATGTAGACACACACACACATATAGTAATAATGTCTATTTCATCCTATTATCTTTCCTATCCCCACATCCCCTCTCCACCCCTCCCATCACTTCCCTCTACCTAATCTAAGATAATGCTATTCTTCTCTAGTGCCCCACACTTACTGTGAATTAGCATCCACATATTAGAGAAAACATTCGGCCTTTGGTTTTGTGGGATTGGCTTATTTTGCTTAGCATGATATTCTCCAACTCCATCCATTTACCTGCAATTGCCATAATTTCACTCTTCTTTAAAGCTGAGTAATATTCCATTGAATATATGTACCACATTTTCTTTATCCATTTATCTATTGAGGGAAACCTAGGTTGGTTCCATAGTCTAGCTATTGTGAATTGAGCTGCTATAAATATTGATGTGGATGTGTCAATATAGTACCCTGATTTTCAGGCCTCTGTGTATAAACTAAGGAGTTGGATAGCTTTGTCAAATGGCGGTTCCATTCCCAGTTTTCTGAGGAATCTCCATATTGCTTTCCATAGTGGTTGCACCAATTTGCAGTCCCACCAGCAATATATGAGTGTTCCTTTTCACCACAATCTCGCCACCATTTATTGTTGCCTGTATTCTTGATGATTGCCATTCTGAGAGGAGTGAGATGAAATCTTGAGTAGTTTTGATTTGCATTTCTCTAATTATTATATATTTGTTGATCAATTGTATTTATCATATATTTGTTGATCAATTGTATTTCTTCCTCTGTAAAGTGTCTGTTCAGTTCCTTAGCCCATTTATTGACTGGGTTATTTGTTTTTTGTGTTTTTTTTTTTGGTGTTAAGTTTTTTTGAGTTCTTTATATATCCTAGAGATTAATACTTATTGGAGGTTCATGTGGTAAAGATTTTCTCCCAATCATAGGCTCTCTCCTCATATTATTAATTATTTCCTTTGCTGAGAAAAAGCTTTTTAATTTGAATCCATCCCATTAATTGACTCTTAATTTTACTTCTTGTGCTTTAGGAGTCTTGTTAAGAAAGTCAGATCTTAGGCTGACATGGTAAAACTTTGGCCTATTTTTTCTTCTATTAGGCACAAAGTCTCTGTTCTAGTGCCTAAGTCTTTGATCCACTTTGAGTTGATTTTTGTGCAGGGTGAGAGATAGAGGTTTAATTTCACTT
Source organism: Marmota marmota marmota (assembly GCF_001458135.2). Classification (NCBI taxonomy): domain Eukaryota; kingdom Metazoa; phylum Chordata; class Mammalia; order Rodentia; family Sciuridae; genus Marmota; species Marmota marmota. The sequence continues at coordinate 23,722,368 of NW_026000241.1, forward strand.
TGCTACATATGGACTTCCAATTTTGCCAGCACCATTTGTTGAAGAGGCTATCTTTTCTCCAGTGAATGATTTTCATACCCTTGTCTAGTATGACATAACCGTATTTATGTGGGTTAGTCTCTGTGGCCTTTACTCTGTACCATTGGTCTACAAGTCTATTTTAGTGCCAATACCATGCCAATTTTGTTACTATAGCTCTGTTCAAGATCTGATATTGTGATGCTTCCTGCTTCAATTTTCTTGCTAAGGATTGTTTTAGCTATTCTGGTCTCTTATTTTTCCAAATAAATTTCATAAGTTGCTTTTTCTATTTCTATGAAGAATGTCATTGGGATTTTAGTAGGAATTGCATTAAGTCTGAATAAATGATTTTGGTAGTATGGCCATTTTGACAATATTAATTCTGTCTTCCAGAAGCATGAGAGATCTTTCCATCTGAGTGTTCTCTCTTTTTCTCTTCATTATTATATATTTTATTTATTTTTTCAAAAATCTGAGGTTTTTCTTTAATTTCTTTCTTTAGTGTTCTGTTCTTTCACTTCTTTTGTCAGATTGATTCCCAGTTATTTCATTTCTTTTGAGGCTATTGTGAATGGAGTAGTTTTGCTAATTTCTTTTTCAGTGGACTCATCATTGATGTATAGGAATGTGTTTGATTTATGGGTGTTGATTTTATTTTATTTTATTTTATTTTTGGGTGTTGATTTTATATCTTGCTACTTTGCTGAATTCATTTATTAGTTCTAGAAGTTTTCTGGTGGAATTTTTTGGATCTTCTAGATATAGAATCATGTCACCAGAAAATTGTGATAGTTTGAATTCTTCTTTATTTATTTGTATTTCTTTAATTTCTTTCTTTTGTCTAATTGCTCTGACTAGACTTTCAAGGATGATGTTGAATAGAAGTGGTGAAAGAGGGCATCCCTGTTGTTCCAGTTTTTAAAGGGAATGCTTTCAATTTTTCTCCTTTTAAAATGATGCTGGCCTTGGGTTCAGTTTTTTCAATGTAGACCTATGTTCCTATTATCCCTAGGTTTTCTAGGGTTTTGAACATGAAGGTGTGCTGTATTTTGTCAAATGCTTTTTCTTCATCTATTAATGATGATCATATGATTCTTATTTTTAAGTCTATTAGTATGATGAATTACATTTACTGATTTTCATATGTTGATCCAACCCTGCATCCCTGGGATGAATCCCACTTGATCGTGGTGCACTATCTATTTAATATGTTTTGAATGCGATTTACCAGCATTTTATTGAGAATTTTTACATCTATGTTTATCAGGGATATTAGTCTGAAGTTTTCTTTCCTTGTTGTGTCTTTGTTTGGTTTTGGTATCAGGGTGTTATTAGCCTCATAGAATGAGTTTGGAAGGGCTTCCTCCTTTTCATGGAATACTTTGAGGAGTATTGGTGTTAATTCTTCTTTGAAAGTATTGTAGAACTCACCTGAGAATCTATCTGGTCCTGGGCTTTTCTTGGTTGGTAGGCTTTTGATAGCATTTTTTATTTCATTACTTTAAATTAATCTGTTTAAATCATGTATGTCCTCCTCATTCAGTTTTGGTAGGTCATGTGTCTCTAGAAATTTGTTGACGTCTTTGATATTTTCTATTTTATTAGAGTATAAATTTTCAAATTAGTTTTTAATTATCTTCTGTATTTCAGACATGTCTGTTGTGATATTTCCTTCTTTATATTGTATTTTAGAAATTTGAGTTTTCTCTTCATTACCATGGCCAGGGATTTATATATTTTATTTATTTTTTCAAAAATCAATTTTTTGTTTTATCAATTTTTTTCAATTGTTTCTTTTGTTTCTATTCCATTAATTTCAGCTCTGAATTTAATTATTTCCTTTCTTCCACTGCTTTTGGTGTTGATTTGTTCTTCTTTTTCTAAGGCTTTGAGATGCAGTATTAGGTCATTTATTTGTTGACTTTTTAGTCTTTTAATGAATGCACTCAATGCAATAAACTTTCCTCTTAGCACTGCCTTCAAAGTGTCCCAGAGATTTTGATATGTTGTATCAGTGTTTTCATTTACCTCTAAGAATTTTTTAATTTCATCCTTGATTTCTTCTACTGTCCATTCATCATTCAATTCATCATTCAATTGTGTATTATTTAGTTTCTATTTGTTACAGTAGCTGCTATTTTTTATTTTATCATTGATTTCTAATTTCATTCCATTGTGGACTGATAGAATGCAGGGTATTATCTCTCTTTTTTTAATCTACTAAGAGTTGCTTTGTGGCATAAAATATGGTCTATTTTAGAGAAGGAGCCATGTGCTGCTGCGAGAAAGTATATTTGCTCATTGATGGATAAAATATTCTATATATGTCTTTTAAGTCTAAATTATTGATTGTATTATTTAGTTCTATAATTTCCTTACTTAGTTTTTGTTTGGAAGATCTGTCCAGTAGTGAGAGGTGTGTGTTGAAGTCACCCAGTATTATTGTATTGTGGTCTAATTGACTCTTGAAAGTGAGAAGGGTTTGATGTACATAAATGCTCCATTGTTGGGGCACAAATATTTATAATTGTTATGTCCTGCTTATATATACTTCCCTTAAGAAGTATGAAATGTCCTTCTTTGTCTCTTCTGATTAACTTTGGTTTGAAGTCTACTTTATCAGAAATGAGAGTGGAACCCCCTGCTTGTTTATGCAATCCATATGAATGATAAGTTTTTTCCCATCCTTTCACCTTCTGTCTGTGGATGTCTTTGCCCATGAGGTGAGTCTCTTCAAGACTGAATATTGTTGGGTCTTGCTAAAATTTTAATCCAATCTGCCAGTATATGTCTTTCCATTGATGAGTTTAGGCCATTAACATTCAAGGTTATTATTGAGATATGATTTGTATTCCTGTATTCCCTGTCATTTTGATTTATTTCTGGTTTTTGGTTTGTCTTAGTTTCTCATTTGGTTGTATGTCCCTTCAATATACCCACTTCCTTTGCTGGTTTTCACTTTTTTTTTTCCACTTCATCCTCACGGAAGATTTTGTTGAGAATGCTCTGTAGTGTAGGCATTTTAGTTGTGAATTCTTTCAATTTTTGTGTATCATGGAAAGTTTTAGCTTCATCTTCAAATATGAAACTTAATTTTGCTTTATATAAAATTCTTGATTGACATCTGTTTTCTTTCAGAGCTTGAAATATATTATTCCAGGACCTCCTAGCTTCGAGGATCTGGGTTGAGAAATAAGTTGATATCTGAATTGGTTTCCCCCTATATGTAATTTGATTTTTTTCTCTCACATCCTTTAAGATTTTATCTTTATTCAGTGTATTAGTCATTCTCATTAAAATGTGTCTTGCTGTGGGTCTGCTGTAATTTTGTACATTTGGGGTTCTGTAAGCCTCTTGTATTTGATTTTCTATTCCATTCTTTAGGTTTGGGAAGTTTTCTATTATATCATTGAAAGATTATGCATTCTTTTGGTTTGTATCTCTGCTCTTTCACCTATTCTGATAACTCTTAAATTTGGTCTTTTCATATTATCCCATAATTCTTTGTTCTGTTCATGGTTTCTTACCATCTTCTCCACATGTTCAACTCTACTTTCAAGATTACATATTTTGTCTTCATTGTCTAAGGTTCTGTCCTCCAAGTGGTCTAGTCTGTTGGTAATGTTTTCTATTGAATTTATAATTTGGTTTACAGATTCCTTCATTTTGAGGATTTCTGCTTGTTTTTGTTCCATAATCTCTAGATCTTTATTTAAGTGATCTTTTACTTCCCATATTTTTTCTTTGATTTCACTCCTTATAGTATCCTTCACTTCACATATCAATTTAACTATACACAATCAGAACTCCTTGTTGGATATTTCTTCTACTGTGTTATCATCAGTGGCTTCTATTGTTGAAGCATCTTGATTTGTCTGGGGCACTTTATTCCCTTGTTTTTTCATGTTGTTAATGTGTTTTCCCATCTAAAAGTATAGATCTAAGGCAGGACAAATTCTACCCTATAGACCTATAGTGTCCCTGAAGGTTTCCAGAGTTTCACCTTTACTGGTGAGACCAATAAAGAGTACCCAGTGTAGACAATATATACCTTTAAACCTAATAGCTCCCACTAAGTCATCTCACATTAAACCAAAATGATGAATTCAATAACTATCTATAGTACAAACAGAATATTTGTTAAACAATTTACAATTTCAAATGGTTGATGAGAGAACAGAGGTAGTGCAGTATGCAATAATTGCGAGGAAGGAAGAGAAGCTAGAAGTAAAAATTCACAGGAAGAGTGGAAGAGGAGCCAACAGAGATTGGCTGTTGGTTGGAGAAAATTTGGGAAAAAAAAATCCAAGAAAATAGAAAAGAGAGAGGAAGGATGTGAATAAAGAGACAAAAATTAAAGACATAAGAATACAACAAAAATGCAAAACACCATTCATGTCAATGTCCTCCACATACTGATGCATAAAAAACATCCTATTCCAAATATGGTAGAGATATTAGTGAATAAAAAACTAAAATAAAATAAATCTTGCTGGAAAGTCGAACTGTCTTTGTCAGTGTTCAACCATTTCTCAGCCCTGTCTCTGATGTCTCTTGGGATCACCAAACCCAAATCAGTCCTTGCAAACCCAGTCTCTATCCCACAGATCTGGGTTTCAGATACTTCAGGCTCAGCCACGCTACAGTCCCAAGATCTCAGTGCTGTTCCTACTTGCAGAGAGACCACCAGGGATACACTCATCCAAAGGAGCAACCCCATGATGCAGCTACGAGACCAGGGCCACCAGCACTCTCACCAGGAAGACCCAGGCTTCTCCAAACCCGCAGGCACCCCCACACTGGACCTGGAGGTCCACCTGGAGTCCCCAGACAGATGCTCTTATGGTGGTAAACCTGCTTGCACGCAGGCCCCAGCCCCTGGCTGGTGTCCCAAAATGGGTGCAGCCACATGCAACCAAACCTGGAGTCTCCCCGAAAGCAGTTCTCTAGCCTGTGGTAGCTGCTTTTTTTTAAAAATTTCAATAAAGAATAACAGATTGGAAAGAATAGAAAATCTATTGGTAATACCTTCAGAAAAATAAAACATGGAAAAGAAAAAAATATTTATATGTAAATATAATTGAAAAGACAAAAATAATTCATGAAAAAATGAATACATAAAATGAATAAAGAAAATAAAAGATAAATAAGATGGAGTTCTGAAATAAGAAAATCAAAGCCATGAGATAGAGCAAAGAGAAATGCAAATCAAAACCACCCTAAGATACCATCTCACTCCAGTAAGATTGGCAGCCATTATGAAGTCAAACAACAACAAGTGCTGGAGAGGATGTGGGGAAAAGGGTACTCTTGTACATTGCTGGTGGGACTGCAAACTGGTGCGGCCAATCTGGAAAGCAGTATGGAGATTCCTGGGAAAGCTGGGAATGGAACCACCATTTGACCCAGCTATTGCCCTTCTTGGACTTTTCCCTGAAGACCTTAAAAGAGCGTACTACAGGGATACTGCTACATCGA
>NW_026000241.1:23728608-23765870 GCF_001458135.2 Marmota marmota marmota
TCTGGATATTAGGGCTCTATCTGAAGTGTGAGGAGTAAAGATTTGTTCCCAGGATGTAGGCTCCCTATTTGCCTCTCTTATTGTTTCTTTTGCTGAGAAAAAACTTTTTAGTTTGAGTAAGTCCCATTTGTTGATTCTAGTTATTAACTCTTGTGCTATGGGTGTCCTATTGAGGAATTTGGAGCCCGACCGCACAGTATGTAGATCGTAGCCAACTTTTTCTTCTATCAGACGGCGTGTCTCTGATTTGATATCAAGCTCCTTGATCCATTTTGAGTTAACTTTTGTGCATGGCGAGAGAAAGGGATTCAGTTTCATTTTGTTGCGTATGGATTTCCAGTAAAACTAATTATTGACAACTTATTTGCTATACCAAACCTATTTCTTAAAAGAAAAAAAAAAAGCCTTTGGTATACCATATCCACAAGCTAGTAAAACATGTAAGTTAACACCATTTAAAGAAGTCTTTAATTCATGAGTTAATCATATATTTAGAAACTTACTTATGCATGTCATATACCTTCCTTGGGCCACTATAAATTGCTTTAGAAATTTGCCAATATATTTGAATATGTCTTATGTGAATGTATCCAAAGAAAATAAACATAAAAGATACCAACCATAGTTATAAAAAATCAAAAATATTCATTGAAGCACTGTTTATCATACTGAAAGAATAGAAAATCTAAAAACAGGAAGACTTAAATATATCAGAAAATATAAAACTTTGCCAATAACATTTAATTTTTACTTGCTTAATTCTTGAACTGGTAAGGAAATTTATAAGGAGCAATGTAAACTGCAATTGAAGTGAATGGATTTATTACATTTCTCTCTTTTACTCTGAAATTTGTTTATGCCTTCTCTCATTTATTCTTTATTTAATTTGTCACAGATGTTTTAAAAATTAGTTTTGAAATTCGACTTAATACATTTCTCTTATCCCTTCTTTCTATTTTCTTTAGAATTCTTTTTTCTTTTCATTGATGCTTAATTAATTCATTTCCAATCTTTTCTAATATGAGCATTTAAGGCTTTACTTTCCACTCTAAGTGTTACTAAATATTACTCAATTTTAAATATTCAATTTCAATTTTGTTTATCTTTGGGCCCAGGAGTAATTTACACTTAAAAATTTTTGAGAGGGTCTCTGTATTTGAGGTTTATCATTTTATTATTGATTTTTTTATATAATTTTATTTTAGTCAAAGCTTGCTGATACAGAGACCTGGGGATCACAAATGTTGCCACACTGACCTAACCAGAATGCAATTGAAACAAGCACAGAAACCCAAGGGGATTCAGTTCAGAGATATGCAGGAGAGTGTGACTCATTTTCCCTTTGAATTTGGTGATTCATGTCAGCTAAGAAGAACGAGAATACTGAACAAGCAAAAATAATTATACTTGGGGACTGAGTCTGGGAAGGCCATATTCATGGGTGGTGGTGAACAGACCCATGGAAAGTTGGTAATCTTGCTGTCATTTTGTAGGCCCCTGAGACCCAAACACCCAGCAGAAATTAACATTTTTCTGGACATTGATCTAATCTCTACTAAGCAGATGCCACCTTATAAAATTCCAGCATTCTAGCCACCAGAAATTCCCATTTAGAACTATGTGCCACCCCTATCTTGGAAGTGCATCTATCTAATCTGTATCAACAAAACTCCAATTGACGGTACTTTCCATTTTGTCCTGCTTTACAGAATAGGAGAAATATCTTTGCCAGCTACTCTTCCAAGAGAAAATTAATATCTAAAATATATAAAGAACTAAAAAAATTATACCCCAAACACTAACTCAATTAATTGATGGGCAAATCAACTAAACAGACACTTTTCAAATGAAGAAATAAAAATAACCAAAAAATTTTCAACATCTTCGGCAATTAGAAAAATTCATTTCAAAACTACACTGAGATTTCACCTCGCTAGTGTTAGAATGGCAGTCATCAAGGATGCAAATAATAATAAGTGCTGAAGAGCACTTGGGGAAAAAGGAACACTTAAACACTGTTGATGAGATTATAAATTAGTACAATCACTATGCAAATCAATATAAAGTTTCCTCAAAAGACAAGGAATGGATCTACCACATGCTTCAGTTATACTACTCCTTGGTATTTATCCTAAAGAATTAAAGTCGGCATAAAATAGTGATACATGCATACCCATGTTGATAGCATCACAATTCACAACAGCCAAATTATAGAGCCACCCTAGGTGTCCATCAGTGGATGAATATATAAGCAAATGTGATATATATACACAATGGAATTTTACTCAGCTATAATTTAAGAATGAAATTATGCCATTTGAAGGAAAATAGATGGAATTTGACAGCACTATGTTAAGCAAAATGAAAATAAGCCAAACTCAGAAAATCAAGGATCATGGTTTCTCTCATATGTGAAAGCTAAGAGAGGAAAAAGGAAAAAAAAAAGTGATGGAGGGTGTTTCTTATGAAAACAGAAGGGTAACCAGTAGAGTACAGGAAAGGAATCAGGAAGAGGAAGCAAAAGGGAAAATACTGGGGAATTAAATTAACCAAATCATATTAATTTATTGTGTGCCTATACAGATATGCACCAAATCCCACTAATTATAATGCACCAATAAAAGTAAATAAAATAAAAAGTAGCAAAAATCAATTCCATATATTTAAAAACTATTTCCCTGCCCTACCTCCATGGTTATTTCCTTAGCTCCTCTCTCCTCAATTATGATTAATCTATTGTTGAGCTGTTAACTTCAAAGACCTTTCCATATACAGAACTCTATTTATTGGAATTCATTTTGTATTTATTTATAGCATCCTGTTCTTTTCTTAGGTATAATTGCTGTTAGCTGAATTTGTTGAATGTCCTGTTAGCTTACTTCCTTGTAATTTCTGTAAATTTTTAAAGTAAATACATCTCTAACCAGGTCTTATCTATGGAAATACTTTGTGACTTGAAATGAGTATAAGACTTTGTGTTTACTTCTGTAAGACCCAGAAGCATTACTGTCATGGGATCAATGTTTTATTAATTTTTTAAATAAAACAAGTACCTATTACAGATATTAAATCCAAAATTCCCTAAGGGTAATTGATTCTTAAAGCCCATACCATATAAAGGCAAACAGGTATCTTTGTATTCCTTTGTTCTGATTTAAAAAAAGAAAAAAGCTTAAAGGCCTCTCTAATTGTAGTAAGCCCTTTGACAGACTGTACTATAAGAAGGCAATTCAAGTTCCAATTTTATACTTCACTAGTACTCAAATCCTCATTTTCTGTCAAAACATAAACCCTTAGATTATGGGGTCTACCAACTACTCATCTCTCATTTCCCCTTTTCTTATATTCCCATTCCCTAAATGGGAGAAACAGCATCAACTTAGATGATAACTCCTCTAGTTTTCCGTTCTCTCTTCTTTTCTGACCCTTGAGAATTTTTCCTTTTTTTATGGCTCAGCTATATATAAGCAACAATGTTTGTTATATTTCATTACTTCTGGTTATACATAGCAGGAATGAAGGTAAGATTATTCATGTTATATGATTTATATTACCAGATCTGGCAAGCTATTTTGCTAGAACTGGTAAGCTGTTACACTTTTTAATGTAGGAAGTGAATACACATTCTGTACATCAGCTTGTATTTTTCATGACATCATAAGTTGTAAACATTTTTAATTACATGAAATATTCCACACAGTTCATTATATATATATACCAACAATTATTTAAATGATATCTTTTAACCTAAATATTCCTTTTATTCGCAATTATTACTACAAATAATATTGAATAACTTCAGTCAGTTACCCAGTCAATCAAGCAATCTCTTTTGAGTGTATACTGTATTCTAGAAACTTTGGCAGTGGTAATAGGCTGAAGATGAAGACAGATGTTTCTTACTCTCAACTTTATTCACAAGTGGAAAGTTTGAGAATTCCCCCAGATACTGAATAAGAATATCTGGGACTAGCAGCTAATAATCAGTTTGTAAAATAACAACTACTCTTCAACAGATGAATGGATAAAGAAAACGTGATTTTATTTATTCATATATATAAATATATATATAAATATATATATACACACACACATACATATACATATACATATATACACACACACAACAGAATATAATTCAGCCATAAAAAAAGAATGACTTGATGACTGTCATTCTACGTAAAATAAACAGATCCTCAAAACATCAAAAGTCAAATGTTCTCTCTGATATGTAGATGCTAACACACAACAAGGAGAGATAGGGAAGAATAGAAGTTCAGCTGATTAGACAAAGGGGAAGGAAGGGAAGGAAGCAGGGAAAGACACCAAAAAGACAATGGAAGAAATAAAACATGGCTCATGGATTTTCTATGTACACATATGAATCTCCATAGTGAATCTCCAAATCATGTACATCCACAAGTATGTACATGATCCTAATTAGAATAAAACATACTTCCTGTTTGTATAAATATGTCAATATACCCTACTCTCATTTATAACTAAAAAGAAATAAAAATTAAAAATAAGTGACATAATGTTTCTGATGCATATGCTTTTGAAAACTGAATACACGTTTCCTAAAACTTTCCAGAAAAAAATTAACAACAAATGATAGGTATTGCTTGTCTGTAATCCCAGCTACTCAGGAGGCTGAGGCAGGAGGATCCCAAGTTTGAGGCCAGCATCAGCATTTTAGCAAGACTCTGTCTTAAAATAAAGAATAAAAAAGGGTTGGGATAAAACTCAGTGGCAAAGCATCCCTGGGATCAATCTCCAGTACTGCAGGAAAAAAATTAAACCAAATAATCTTCTAAATATTCGTCCAGTTGCATTCCCAAAGTATCTTACATTCTGTTAAGTTTTGTCCTAAAGCTATATTTGGATGTGTTTCTTATTCTTTTGTTTGTGTCATTTATTCTGCCTTGATTTATTGAATGAACCTAGATATTGTATTTTTGATTCTCATATTCAGAATGTTGGGTCAGAACTACTCAAATCCATTATGAAGAAGTACCTCCTTGGTTTTAATGACATGAACTTCGATTTGTGACATAATAAAGAAATATATTAACTATATTTTCAAGAAGAAATAATTTGGTATCTTTCTTCTTCCATGGTTTTAATTGATTAAAGACTTTCATTGATAGAAACTATATTTATCTTCTTTTTTTAAAAGAAGATTTTTATAGTTGTAGATGGATACCATGCCTTTATTTTATTTATTTTTATGCAATGCAAAGGACTGAACCCAGTGCCTCACACATGCTAGGCAAGCATTCTGAGCTACAGCCTCAGCCCTATATTTATCTTCTTAAAATGACTGAATAATTTTCTTTTTCAAAATAAAATCACCCTTAACTTCAATCACATCCTTCCCTGAAAGTAACCATTCTAAATAGTGTGTATTCTCCAGATAATTTTTACGTATACACCTATTCATGTTTTTATATATTTGATATTTTCATCTTTTTGCAATTATGTTTCTGCATTTTAGACATTGTTTCCCCTCACTATTGACTTTGCATAGCATACACAGAATGAATGAAATGTAGCTTATTTGACTAATTCTCTCTCAAGAAGTCTGATATTTTTCCAGTTTTTTATTAATACGGTAACAAATATTATCACACACTAATGAATTCATGTATATGAGCATGTATTCTTCTTGGAAGGATAACTAGAAGTAGAAATGATGGATCAAAAGTTATAAGTATTTTTATTTTAATAGATGATTCCAAATGGCCCTATAAAAACTTTTGTTCCAATTTACACTTTACCAACAACATATAAGAGTGCTGATTTCAGCATTCATACACAACAGATATTAACAATGATTCATTTATTTTCAAATCTATTCAAAGAGTTATCTTACTATAGTTTTAATTAACATTTCCCTGACTATTAGTGAACTTTTACTATTTATATTTCCATTTATTGGAAATCCTATGAGATACTCATATGTGATTATTTTCTCTATTGATTAGGTGGAGATGTTGATATATTATGGATATTGCCCATTTGTTATATATGTTGCAAACATTTTCACGCAGTTTCTTGTGTGTCTTTTAACTTTATATTTTTATCATACAGGAATTTAAAAATTTTTATATGACTTGCATTTTATGTCTAACCAAATAAAAAAGTTTGTTTGACCCAAATTTTAAATAAATTCTCTGTATTTGCCAATATATTTGTTTCCTTCTTTCTTACATTTAGGAATTTAACCCATCTGGAATATTGTGTCAAGTTTGGAAATAATGAGATGAAAGACTCTTAATTTTTATGTACATTGATTCAATGTCCTTCTATTCATTTTTATTAAATAACAAAAATGGGCTTTACTAGTACTTAATATCAACTGACACTGGAATACTCATTCAGACCATATGTAAGCTAGTCCTAAATGGGATGTGAGGCCTCCTGCTAGAAAGGTTTGAGGTCCCATAACTAAAAGGGTTTCATGAAGATACCTTTCATTTATTCATTTACCTTCACCATATTGCTATGTATTGGAGTTTTACTTCTAGATAAACAAGCTTGTAAATTAAATTATTTAAACTATTCTTCACAAAATGCACTTTTAAAAAATCTCTACAAAAACAACAATAATTGAGGAATTTGACAATATCAATAATGCAAATAATTAAATTATAAGAGATTTGGAAGTAAGCAAAAAGGAATTGTGGTCACTTAACTGTCTAGGATTTTGTCTATTTTGCAACCAATGGACTACTATAGAGGAGAAAGTACTTTTTAAGTTTGTGGCACCACATCAACGGAAAGCTTAGAAAAATCCATTATGATAGTCTATTATAAAATGTTAAGGGGATTAAAAGATTACTTTTAAATGGTAGATAAAGTTTTCATATTTTCTTAGGAACTTCAGTCTCACAGTGGATAATACTGAAAAGATAAATTAACATTAAGAAAACGTCATTATTACTTAAAAAGTGATACTCATTTTCAATCACATCTAACTTAAACCTCTTGGTATTTTAGATTTGGTATATTTTATCCAGGCTAATAGAATTTGTACTACAGATTATGAAATGCTTATTCATCTTAAGAATCTCACTGTTTCTATTACCTTTTCTCCAATACTTTGCTGGTATTTAAAATTATTGCCACATTCAAAAGATGTAAATGACAAGGAGAAAGAAAATGTCATAAGAATGCTAGTCTTTGAAGGGCTTCCTATGAAATCATTCCTAAGTAGCCAAAACTTAGTCTTCATAGGGACTTTATGCAGACTTTGACAAATGCAAAGCTGTGCTAAGAACAACACTTTATTTACTCAACTTCTGTTTTTCTACTATGGAACTCAGCTAAAACATTGAACTAGATACTCCATAAAAATTAAAATGCAGAAAACATTGAATGGCTCTTTAAAATTATACAGCCTTAAGTTCACAATTTATACATTAATTTTTCTTTTCATTCAAAGTCATTCATACATATGTATGGTTATGGACACTCAAGTTTTAGTCAGACAGTTCTACCACTTTTTACTAGGCAAATTAAACAATCACTCTAAATCTCTGGTCCCTTATTTGGAAATCATAGATTACTTCCTATGACCCAATATTGAGCTCTTAGCACAGAATACTGTGCACTTTATATTTCTTAAATACATGAATTTACCTTTATTTGAATTAATTCAAATTAATTCAAACATATACTAAATTTAAGCACTGTGCACTGTGCACAAAACATGAACATGAAACACTCACTAGACTTAAGTTTACATAAATACAGATAAAACCAAGTTGCATAAAATCCTTGATAAATTTAACACAATGTGATTAATGTAATAATAAATGTACAAGTACTAAGGAGAACATAAACGAGAAAACAACTTTTAGGAAAGGTGGAATCTATGAAAGATGCATTGAGCAGCTAGCATTTGAGCTAAGCCTGTGAGGATAAGTAGGTATTCACTATGGCAAGATGAAGGAGGAAATGAACATGTACGAAAAGGAAACCCCATGAACAAAGGCATGAAAGTGTAAAAGAACAAAGCATGCACAAAAATATTGAGTGGTTGAGCATAGCCAGAGCTTTTTCAGGGAAGTAAAAATGGAAGCTGGTGAGGCTAAAAAGAATCCATCCGGGGGCAAGATTGTTAAGAGCCTTAGTTACAGGCATGTGCCACCATGCCCACTGTTCTTATTTTTAAAAAATCAAATACTCTTATAAAGCTTGAAATGATAAAACTTTTGTTCCTGGCATACCTACTTCCCCAGCAGCAACTATTTTGACTCTTTTAGTTATTTCTTTAAGTATTCATCTCCGTATTTCTAAACAATAAAGTATTATTTCTTAATTATTCCATAGTTCTTGTACCCTATCTTCTCCCAACTCCCCAATATTATTATAATTTTTGGTTAACATTTGTTGTTTATATTGTAAATATTTAAATATGATTGTATTTAATTTATCTACTTATTTATTTTTATGGTGCTTAGGTTTGAATCATGCTTCCTAGCCAAGGGTTCTACCACAGATTCCCATTCCCAGCCCTTTTATTCTTAACTCTATATTTTCCTTGGGCTTCCTGTCTTAAATTAAAAACAAAAAGGGCTGGGGATGTTGCTCAGTGGCAGAGCACTCTTGGGTTCAATCCCTGGTTACCACCCCCCAACACACATACAGAAAAAGTACATAGATAACCTTGATCAGAATAAAAATTTTAAAAAAATTAAAAAGAAAAAAAGAGTTATTACCATGTCAAATAATAGACATTACTCTAGAAGTAAATAGGAACCATTGCAAAGAGCATCACAAAAACCAGATATCTTACTTCATAGCTTCTATGGCACCAATTTTTACAGTTGAACATTTGGCAAACAAAATGTGCCTTCAAATTTATGGCATATTAAAATTATAACAGCTGTCATTGTCTGTATATAAACAAACTTGGTGAGGTAAGATATAAACTCATTAAAGTGTTGAGAGATGACTGGTTCTTCATGGTATGATTAGACAACCACCACCAGTAAGCATTTCGAACATTTATAAACCACAGAAATTTATTTCTTACAATTCTGGGACTGCAATGTCCAAGATCAAGGTCTTGACAGATTCACTGTCTTGTGAAGAAAGAGCCTGTTTGCTGGTTCATTAACTATTGTCTTTGCTGCGTTCTCCACATGGTGGAGGGAGTGAGGGTCTCTTTTGGGCCTGTAAAATGGACCTAATCTCATTCATGAGCATCATGCCCTCATGACCTAATCATCTCTCAAGGGCCCTACTTCCTAATGCCATCATTTTGCGGGTTAATATTATAATGTATAACTTTTGGAGGATATAATATTCAGACAATAGCAATATTACCTGGAAAAGTGGACATCTGAGTTGAAAGTGATTTAGGAAGAATTCCTAAATATCAAAGACATTTTTAAATGTATTTTTTTATTTATTCTTTTTAGTTATACATGACAGTAGAATGTATTTTGACATAAAATACATACATGGAGTATCACTTCCCATTCTTGTGGTCAACATGATGTGGAGTTACATTGGTCGTGTATTCATTTATGAACACAGGAAAGTTATGCCCATTCATTCTCCTGTCTCTCCCATTCCCATTCCCTTTCTTTTCCCTTCCCCCTATTCATCCACATCTAATCAAGTGAACCTCCACTCCTCCATGATCTGCCCCCCACCTATTGTGAGTCAGCATCCAAGTATCAGAGAGAACCTTCAACCTTTGGTTTTGGGGGGATGGCCTTATTTCACTTAGCATGATATTCTCCAACTCCGACCATTTACCAGCAAATGCCATAATTTCATTCTTCTTCATAGCTGAGTAATATTCCATTGTGTATATGTACCATATTTTCTTTATTATTCATCTACTAAAGGGTACCTAAGTTGGTTCCACAACTGAGAACTATTGTGAACTGAGCTACTGTAAATAGTGATATGGCCATATCACTAAAGTATGCTGATTTTAAGTCCTTTGAGTATAAGCTGAAGAGTGGGATAACTGTGTCAAATGGTGGTTCCATTTGAAGTATTCTGAGAAATCTTCTTACTGCTTTCCAGAGTGGTTGCACCAATTTGCAGTTCCACCAGCAATGTGTAAGTGTACATCCCCACATCCTTGCCAACATTTATTGTCACTCATCAAAGATTATTTAAAGAATTCTTTTCTCAATTTATTTTGCTTATATTTTCTATATAATATATACAAAAATGAGCTGTAATAAGTATACCAAAATAAGCTAGAAAGAACTTTTAAGGTAACTATAAAAATTCTAGGAATTAAGAGTGTTGTGTCATGGTTTAGCATTTCTTTTCCAGTGGTAGATAAAATATGGTGCAATTTATTATTATTTTAATGATATCTGCTATGGACTGAAGGTTTTTATCCACCAGCACCCAGGCACAGGTTTAAACCCTAATCCCCAATATGATTATTTTGGGATATAGAAGACTTGAGGAGCTAATAAATTCATCAGCATACAGCTCTTCTGATGGGATTAATGACCTGACAAAAAGAGGCAGCAGACAGCAAGCTCTTCTCCCTCTGCTCCATCATCTGAGAAAACAGCTATGACAGCAATCTAAAAAGAAGGGTTTCCTCACCTGACATGGGATCTGCTGTCATCTTGATCTTTCTAGTTTCCAGAACTGTAAAAAATGAATATCTGTTCTTTAAGCTACTCAGTATATGATAACTTGCTATTGCAGCCTAAACTGACTAAGAAAGTTTCTCACATTTAACTTGTGATTTGGAAATATAGCTCTATGGCTGAAGAAAGCATGCATGAGTCTCTGGGTTAAATTCCTAGTAGTTAACAAAATATTAGAAATATAACTCTCAATAATGTTATAGGATTAAAAAATGTAGAGAAATTAGAAGCAGGACAGTCAGCTAGTTAGAAAGTTCCTAGGAGTTTACATACAAACATTGTGGACCTCATTAGAAGAGTACAAATAATGTTATAGAATATGGTGGATATGAGAAGTTTTCTGAAAGGATAATAGCAAAGAATTGATAATCCATCACATGTATGTGGGTTTTGCAAAGGGAGGATTTTGCAAGGGGAGGAATGATATACCCAAACAGGTGAAATTTTCTTCCAGTTTATTCTTCCTGTCTTCCCTTTCCACCCTTTATTTCTGGTACTTATTATCATTTTGTTTCACATTATAATGACATGTATTGCCTCCTTCACTCTATTAGACTAAAGCTCTCTGAGAGCAGAGACATTTTTCTTTCAACCTGAAGCAATGAATAATGTCCTCTGGGCATTGATCCTCAAATGCCTAATTGTGTTTTTATACACAGGACTTTTTCATTGTTATTGTTCAACTTCTATATATCTGTGGAATGTCTCAGTAAAGGAATAGGGAACACTTTTTTATTTGTAACAATGCACTACAAAGCATTACTACTTAATCTAAATTTATTAGAGACCACCAAGATCTGGAAAATGTCAATGAACAATTGTAAAAAACTTAATACTATGTAATTATTATATGTATTTTTAGCTTTCAAGTGAAATTCATGAGCTAAATAAAACAAGAAGCCCATGTGGATTTTACACACATTCTTTAAAGATTTCTGTATTCAATGAATGTTATTTTGAAATGTCATAGAAGAGATTTGAAAAAATTAGAGAATAAGATTAATTCTTCTTGAGTTAAAGTATTACATAGTCTCATTGTTCAATAAAACAAAGGGTTTTTAAAAATTAATTTATTCTAATTTGTTATATATGTCAGCAGAATGCATTTCAATTCATATTACAAATACAGAACACATTTTTTGATGTCTCTGGTTGTACACAAAGTGGATTCACACCATTTGTTTCTTCATACATGTACTTAGGGTAATGATGTCCATCTCATTCCACCATCTTTCCTAACCCCATGCCCCTTCCATTCCCCTCCCTCTCTTTTGACCTATCTAAAGTTCCTCTATTCCTCTCATGTACGCTCCCCTCCCCATTATGGATCAGCACCCTCATATCAAAGAAAACATTCTGCATTTGGTTTGGGGGAATTGGTTTACTTTACTTAGCATAATATTCTCCAACTCCATCCATTTACCTGCAAATACCATGATTTTATTCTCTTTTAATGCTGAGTAATATTCCATTGTGTGTATATATGTCACATTTTTTAATCCATTCATCTACTAAAGGACATCTAGGTTGGTTCCATAGTTTAGCTATTGTGAATTGTGCTGCTATAAACATTGATGTGGTTGTGTCCCTGCAGTATGCTGTTTTTAAGCCCTTAAAAGGAGAGGGATAGCTGGGTCAAATGTTGGTTTCCTTCCCAGTTTTCCAAGGAATCTCCATACTGCTTTCCAAATTGGCTGCACCAATTTGCAGTCCCACCAGCAATGCATGAGTGTATTTTTTCCCCACATCCTTGCCAACACTTATTGTTGTCTTCTTAATAGCTGCCATTCTGAGTGGAGTGAGATGAAATCTTAGAGTAATTTTGATTTGCATTTCTCTAACTGCTAATGATGATGAACATTTTGTCATATATTTGTTGATTGACTGTATATCCTCTTCTGAGAAGTGTCTGTTCAGGTCCTTGGCCCATTTATTGATTGGGTTATTTATTTTACTGGTGTTAAAATTTTTCTGTTCTTTATATATCCTAGAAATTATTCCTCTATTTGATGTGCATGTGGTAAAATTTGATCCCATTCTGTAGGTTCTCCACCTCACTGATTGTTTCTTTTGCTGAGAAGAAGCTTTTTAATTTGAATACATCCCATTTATTGATTCTTGATTTTATTTTTTGTGCTATAGGAGTCATTAAGGAAACCAGGGCCTAATATGACATGATGGAAGTTTGGGCCTACTTTTTCTTCTATTAGGTGCAGGGTCTCAGGCTTAATTTCTATATCCTGATCCACCTTGAGTTTAGTTTTGTGCATGTTGAGAGATAGGGATCTAATTTCATTTTGTTGAATATCAATTTCCAGTTTTCCCAGCACCATTTGTTGAAGAGGCTATCTTTTCTCCAATATATTTTTGGTGCCTTTGTCTTAATATGAGATAACTGTAATTAATGTGGGTTTGTCTTTGTGTCTTCTATTCTATTCCATTGGTCAAAAGGTCTATTTTGGTGCCAATACCATGCCGTTTTGTTACTATTTCTCTGTAGTATAGTTTAAGGTCTGGTATAGTGATGCCTCCAGCTTCTCTCTTCTTGCTAAGGATTGCTTTGGCTATTCCAGATGAATTTCATGATTGCTTTTTATATTTCTATGAGGAATGCCAGTGGAATTTTTCTTGGGATTGCATTAAATCTGTGTGGTGCTTTTGGTAGTATGGTCATTTTGACAAAATTAATTCTGCCTATCCAAGAACAAGGGATATCCTTTCATTTTCTAAGGTCTTCTTTAATTTCTTTCTTGGTGTGCTGTAGTTTTCATTGTAGAGATCTTTCACCTCTTTCATTGTTTCCCAAGTATTTTATTTTATTTATTTATTTATTTATTCATTTATTTATTTATTGAGGCTATTGCAAATGGGGTGGTTTTCCTAGTTTTTCTTTCAATTGATTTGTCACTGATACACAGAAATACTTTTGATTTATTTTGCTGATTTTATATCCTGCTACTTTGCTGAATTCATTTATTAGTTCTAGAAGTTTCTTGGTGGATCCTCTAGGCATGTCATCAGCAAAGAGTGATAATTTGAATTCTTCTTTTCCTATCCATATGTCTTTAATTTCCTTCATCTAATTGCTCTGGCTAGAGTTTCAGTAACTATATTAAAAAGGAGTGGTGAAAGAGGGCACCTCTGTCTTGTTCCAGTTTTTAGAGGGAATGCTTTCAATTTTTCTCCATTTAGAGTGATGTTGACCTGGGGCTTAGTGTAGATAGCTTTTACAATGTTGAGATATGTTCCTGATATCCCTAGTTTTTCTAGTGTTTTCAACATGAAGGGGCGCCATATTTTGTCAAATGCTTTTTCTGCATCTATTGATATGATCATATGATTTTTATCTTTAAGTCTATTGATATGATGAATTATATTTATTAATTTCTGTAGGTTGAACCATCCCTGGAATGAACCCTACTTGATAATGGTGCACTATCTTGTTGATATGTTTTTTTGTATTTGATTTGCCAGTATTTTATTGAGAATTTTTGCATCTATGTTCATTAGAGATATTGGTCTGAAGTAAAACAAAGGTTTTGAAGATGAAATTTAGTCAATATGAAGTTTTGTGAAGCATCACTTTTTATTACAATGTGTATGTGTTTGGTGACTGATATATCTCAGATGGTAAAATTACAACACTCTCAAGCACTTCTGAAAAAATCAGAATTTAATTAGACAATATGAACACATACATACAGAATAGGAATGAAGATATGTGACTACTTGTAATAGAAATTGTTTTTATTGTGTGCATGTGATTGGAAAAAATGACTGTTCTTCTAAACAAAAAAAAGTTGTCATTATTCTTTTGCTCTTCAACATTGTAGATACAGGAAGTGTATCCATTTTTGGCTACAGAATATGATGAACTCTTCTGGATTTGAAAAAAATCAATGGCATCTGTTTCACTGTCTTCAGAGTTGGGATACTTCAGCACGATGATTTCAATTTTAATCACTTTTCTTTTCTAGATAATGTCTCACTCAAAACCAATGATTATAAGACTGTAATTCTGACCATTTAAAGTGTCTTCAAACCATTTTAAAATGGTTTGAATGGCACCCACAGTGCCATTTTGAAAGTATTAAGAAGATTACAAGATTGCTTACTTGTGCCCTGCCTACCTCCAAGTTCTATTAAAGTGACTGATGAATTTTAATACAAATGCAACATTTGTATTTTTGTGTCTTAGATCATGGTGAACTTAATGTTCACCATGTTTATCCATGTTATTGCAAATGGCAGGATTTTGTTCTTTTTAAGGCTGAATAATATTCTACTGTGTGTATATGCCACATTTTCTTTATACATTTATCTGTTGATGGACATTTAGGTTTTTCCCACGTCTTGACTCATGAATGCTGTTGCAGGGAACAGTGTTAACATCTGTTCTGGATACTGTTTTCAATTCTTCTGGAAACATACCCTGAAGTAGGATTGCTGGATCATATAATAATTCTACTTTCAATTTTTGTGTGTATTTTTTTTTTTAGGAAACTGCATACTGTTTTCCATAGAAACTGTGACATCTTCCCATTCTCATTAAAAGTGCATAAGAATGTCAATTTCTCCACATTTTTGCCAAGATGTGTCACTTTATGCTTTTTCTGATAATGGCCATCCCAATAAGGTGTCAAATATTTTATTGTGGTTCTAAATTCTATTTCCCTGATAATTTGTGATACTAAGCACAGTTCCATAAAACTCATTTGTGCGCCTTCTTCAGAAAGGTACTATTCAAGCCATTTGCCCATTTTTAAAATCAGGTTACTTGTTTTTTTGATATTGCATTGTATGAATTCCTTGTGTACTTTAGAATAGTTAAACCTTTGTCAGATGTATGGTTTGCAAATATTTTATCCTAGTCCAGATAATGCCTTTTCAGTGTGTTGCTTCCTTTTCCATGCAAATAATTTTCAGTTAGAGGTCATCTCACTTGCTTATTTTTTCTTACTTTGTCTGTATTCTTGGTGTCTATACACAAGATCTCATTGCTGAGATGAACATCAAAAAGCTTTCCCACTATGTTTTAAGAGTTTTTTTAGTGTCACATCCTAAATTTAAGTCCTTAATCTATTTTAACTTGATTTTGTGTATGGTACAAGGTAATGGTCCAGTTTCCTTCTTTTGCTTCTGGATATCTGGTTTTCCAAACACCATTTGTTCAAGAGACTATACCTTTCTCATTGTGTATTCTCAGTGCCTATGTTGATGTTTTGTTGACTGTATATGCACAGGTTAACTTCTTAACTTTCTGTTTTTGTGCTAATATATTGTGTAGTTTATATAACAGTTTTTGCTAACTACAGCTTTATGATATAGTTTAAAATCAGAAAATGTGATGCCTTCAGGATTTTTAAAAATCAAGACTACCTTAGTTATTTGGGGTCTTCTATGCTTCTATATATAAGTAATTTTATTATTTTTCTGTGAAGAATGCCATTGGGATCTTGACAAAGACTGTAGTAAATGTGGATATTGCTTTGGGTAGTTTAAATATATTTTTTACAAAAATATGGAATATCTTTTCACTTATTTATGTATTGTTCTATTTCTTTCATCAATGTTTTATAGTTTTCATTGTTATAGATCTATCATCTCCTTGGTTTATTTCTAAATATTTTATTCTTTTTGATGCCATTATAAATGGAATTGTTTTCTTAATTTCTTTTTTAATATTGCTGCAGTGAAATAACTGATTTTTTATATTTGATTTTGGTATCCTGAAACTTTGGCAAATTTTTTTTATTCTACCAGTTTTATTATGGAGTCTTTAGTGTCCCTATATTTAACATCATGTCATCTAAGGACAGAGACAGTTTTACATCTTTCTGATTTTGCTGCCTTTTTCTTCTTATTAATTGTTCTGGTGAGAACTTCTAGTACTACATTGTATAGAAGCAGAAAGTAAATATCCTTGACTTATTTCTGATCTCATAGAAAGTTATTTTTTCACCATTGATTATGATTGTTGGCCATATGATGCACAGAATTTATTGTGTTGAGGAGCATTCTTTCTATACCTATTTTGCTGGGTTTTTTAATCATGAGAAAACGCTGAATTTCTCAAAAGCCTTCTGTACCTAGTGAGATAATCATATATTTTCCCTTCATTCTACTGATGCAGGGTATGACATTCACAGATTGACATATGCAAAGATTGAACCATCTTTGCATCTCAGGCATAAATCCTACATGGTCATGATGTATTCTCCTTTTAGTGTGCTAGTGAATTGGGTTCATTAGTATTTGGTGAGGAATTTTGCTGCTCAGGAATATTGGTTTATAATTTTCTTTCTTATAGCATCCTGATCTGGCACCAATATCAGGCTAATGCTGGTCTCATGAGTTTGGAAGTGTTTCTTTCTCTTAAATATTCTGAAAGAGTTTAATAAGCATTGGCATTAATTCTTTCAATATTTGGTACAACTTACAGTGAACTCATCAGGATTTTCTTTGATGAGAGGTTTTTGATTACTGATTCAATCTCCTTACTTTTAATTAGTCTGGTTCAGATTTTCTGTTTCTTCCAAATCGGTATTGGTAGATTGCATGTACCTAGGAATTCATCCATTTCTTCTGCTTTATCTGATTTTCTAGTCATGTAATTATTTGTAATAGTCTTACAACTCTTTATATCTTCATAGTATATGGCTTTCTACACCTAAGCAACTGAATGTTGCATGAGATGACTGGCCTGTTTTCTTAAAAAAAAACATTGACAGCTCTTTTGCCATATAATTCCCATCCCATATAACTAATCTAAATGTACAATTCAATAGTTTTTAACATATTCATAGAATTGGTCAATCATTATCACATTCAATTTCAGTATACTTTCTTCATCACTGAGGAAGAGAGACATCTTTAGGAGATATTCTTCTTTTGCTCTCAAACTCCAGCTCAGACAAGTATTCTACTGACTCTGTACATTTGTCTATTCTAAACATTTAATATAAATGTAATACTTCTTTTCTGAGTGAATGATATTCCATGTATGTATAGGTGTATCTATTTATATCCATACCATCCACACATATATTATATATGATTAATATAATGTAATATATATTATTGTTATATAACATGTAATATACAATATACATGATTAGATATGTACATATACATGTGTATATATATATATATATATATATCCTCATATACACACACACAAACACACATATACATGTGTACGTAAAATCCTCTTATTTTATTTAGTGAATTTCAAGTAAATTTCACTTGAAAGCTACAAATATATATATAATAATTATACAGTATTAGATTTTTTATAATTGTTCATTAGGATTCTGCAGATGTTGGTGGTCTCTAATAAATTTAGTTTAAGTATTTAAGTAGTAATGCTTTGTGTTACATTGTTACAAATAAAAAAATTGCTCCCTACATTCTTACTGAAATGTTCCACAGAAATATAGGAGAAATTGAACAATAACAACAACAACAAAATCCCATGAGTAAAACACTATTAGGCATTTCAGGATCAATGCCCAGAAAACATTTTTTTTTCTATCATCAACCTATTTATTCATTGTTGGAGATCTAGAAAATAATGTCTCTGTTCTCAGAAAGCCTCAGTCCAATAGTATGAGGCAGGCAATACATTATAATGTGAAGCAAAATAATAATAACTACCAGAAACAATGCCGTTTTTGTTACTATGGTTGTGTAGTATAGTTTAGTTTCTGGTATTGTACTGCCTCAGGCTACGCTCTTCTTGCTAAGAATTGTTTTGGCCATTCTGGGTCTCTTATTTTTCTAAATGAATTTCATGATTGCTTTTTCTAATTCTATGAAGAATGTTATTGGGATTTTAATAGGAATTGCATTAAATCTGCACAACACTTTTGGTAGTATGGACATTTTGACAATATTAATTCTGTCTATCCAGGAGCATGGGAGATCTTTTAAACTTCCAAGGTCTTCTTCAATTTCTTCTTTGGTGTTCTGTAGTTTTCATTATAGAGGATTTTCACCTTTTTGTTAGATTGATTCCCAGATTTTTATTTTTTCTTTTGAGGCTATTTTGGATGGGTTAGTTTTCCTAATTTCTCTTTTGGTGGATTCATAACTGGTATAGGAATGTGCTTAATTTGTGGATATTGACTTTATATCCTGCTACTTTGCTGAAATCATCTATTCTAGAAGTTTCCTGGTAGAATTTTTCGCTATTTTAAATACAGAATGATGTTATCGGCAAAGAGTGATAGTTTCAGTTCTTCTTTTCTCATTTGTACCCCTTTAATTTCTTTCTTCTAATTGCTCTGGCTAGAGTTTCAAGGATGAAGTTGAATAGAAATGGTGAAAATAAAGTTGACCACATGGATAAGATGGTAAGAAACCATGAACAGAACTTCCAACAATCATGGGATAACATGAAAAGACCAAATTTAAGATTTATTGGGATAGAGGAAATCATGGAGACACAAACCAAAGGAATGCACAGACTTTTCAATGAAATAATATTAGAAAGTTTCCCATACCTAAAGAATGAAATGGAATATCATGTACAAGAGGCTTACAGGAACTCAAATATACAAAATTACAACAGACCCACACCAAAGCACACTATAATGAAAATGACTAACATACAGAATAAGGATAGAACTTTGAAGACCATGAGAGAAAAAATTCAAAACATGTATGGGGGAAACCAATTTGTATCTCAGCTGATTTCTCAACACAGACACTCAAAGCTAGGAGGTCCTGAAATAATATATATATAGCTCTGAAAAAAAATGTATGCCAGGGCTGGGGCTGTGGTTCAGTGGTAGAGCCCTTGCCTAGCACGTGTGAGGCACTGGGTTTGATTCTCAGCACCACATATAAATAAATAAAATAAAGGTTCATTGACAACTAAAAAGTATTTAAAAAAAAAAAAAGAAAATGTATGCCAGTCAAGAATACTATGCCCAGCTAAATTAAACCTCAAACTTGATGAAATCAAAACCTTCCATGATAAGCAAAAGTTAAAAGAATTCACAACTAGAAAGCCTGCACTACAACACATTCTCAACAAAATATTCCATGGAGATAAAATGAAAAAAATAAAAAGTGAAAACCAGCAAAGAAAGGAACTACACTAAAGGAATAGTCAATCGAAGGAGAAACTTAGTTATAATTCAAAACCAGAAATATACCAAAATGACTGGGAGTACAAATCATATCTCAATAAGACCCTTGAATGTTAATGACCAAAATTAATCAATCAAAAGACATTGACTGTCAGACTGGATTAAAAAATAAGACCCAACAATATGCTGTTTCCAAAAAACTCACCTCATTGGCAAAGACAAAAGTGAAGGTGAAAAGATGGAAAAAACATATCATTTACATGGACCGCATAAACAACCAGAGGTTTCTATCCTCATATCAGATAAAGTAGACTTCCAACCAAAGTTAGTAGGAATAAAGAAGGACATTTTATACTGCTTAAGGGAATCATACACATTAACAAGACATAACAATTGTAAATATTATGCCCCAAACAATAGAGCATCTATGTACATAAAACAAACCCTCCTCAGTCTCAAGAATCAAAAGACCACAAACACAATAATACTGAGTGACTTTGACACACCTCTCTCACTACTGGATAGATCTTCCAAACAAAAACTAAACAAAGAAACTATAGAACTAAACAATATAATCAATAATTTTGACTTAATGGACATATATAGAATATTTCATCCATCAACAAGTGAATACACTTTCTTCTTAGCAACACATGGATCTTTCACTAAAATAGACTATATTTTATGCCACAAAGAAACTCTTAACAAATACAATAAAAATAGACATAATACCCAGCATTATATCAGCTCATAATGAAATGAAATTAGAAATTAATGATAAAATAAAAAATAGAAGCTACTCTAACACCTAAAGACTAAATAGAACATTATTCAATGACTAATGGATAGCAGAAGAAAACAGGGATGAAATAAAAAAAATACTTAGCAGTAAATGGGAATAATGATATAATATATCAAAACCCCTGGAACACAATAAAGGCAGTGCTAGGAAGAAAGTTCACACATTGAGCTCATTCATGAAAAGAATAGAAAGACAACAAATAAATGACCTAGCATTACATCTCAAAGCCCAAGAAAAAGAACAAATCAACACAAAAAGCAGTGGAAGACAGGAAATAATTAAGATCAGAGCTAAAATCAATGAAACTGAAACAAAAGAATACAAAAAATTGACAAAAAGTTTGTTCTTTGAAAAAATAAATAACTTGATAAACCCTTAGCCACACTAAAAGAGAGAGAAAACTCACATTACTAAAATTCATGATGAAAAAGGAACTAGCACAAGGAACACTACTGAAATGCAGAAGATACTTAGAAACTATTTTGAAAATTTATACACCAATAAAATCGAAAATCTTGATGACGTGGACAAATTTCTAGAGCCCTTTGACCTACGCAAACTGAATCAGGAGGACATACACAATTTAAACAGATCAATTTCAAGCAATGAAATTGAAGATGCCATCAACAGCCTAACAACCAAGAAAAGTCTAAGACCAGATAGATTCTCAGCTGAGTTCTAGAAGACCTTCAAAGAAGAATCAATACCGATACTCCTCAAGTTATTCCATGGAACAGAAAAGGAGGGAACCCATTCAAACTCATTGCTAGTGTCACTCTGATACCAAAACCAGACAGACACATCAGGAAAACAAAACTTCAAACCAATATCCCTCATGAACACAATTGTAATAATTCTCAATAAAATTCTGGTAAATCGCATACAAAAACATATTAAAAGGATAATGCACCATGATTAAGTGGGATTCATCCCAGGAATGCAAGGTTGGTTCAACATATGGAAATCAATAAATATAATTCATCACACCGATACACATAAAGACAAGAATCACATGATCATCTCAATAGCTGCAAAAAAAGAATTTGACAAAATACAGCACCCCTTCATGTCCAAAACACTAGAAAACCTAGGGATAGTAGGAACATAACACAATATGCTAAACCTAAAGTCAACATCATTCTAACTGGAGAAAAAACGAAAGCATTCCCTCCAAAAACTGCAACAAGACAAGGGCCAGTTTATTCAAGAAGACTTTTCAAAGGGGGATGAAAAGAAGGGAGTAGGGTTGAGAACGAAAAACAGTAGAATGAATCAGAACTTTCCTATGTTCATATATGAATATAACGTCAGTGAAATTCCATATCATGTACAACCACAAGAATGGGAAGTTACACTCCATGTAGGTATGTCAAAATACACTCTACTGTCATATCTATCTAAAAAGAACAAATTTTTTTTTAAATTGCCAGAAAAAGAATACTTTTGTTATTGTCCATGAATTTTTCTTAATTTCAGTTATGATCTGTTTATTGTTAGTATACAGAAGTACAACTGTATATTGACTGTGTATCTTGCAACTTTTTTTTTCAAGTAGATAAAATTTTATCTTTTTCTTTTCAACCCATTGATGCCTTTTATTCTTGCCTAATTGCCCAGGCTACACTTACAAGTATAATACTGGAGAGTGGACATTCTTGCTCTCAATTTTAGGAAAAGCACTCTCATTCTTTCAACCACCAAATATGATGTTAACTATAGCACTTTTGTAGATACTCTTGTTGAAAAAATTTCCCTTCTATTCCTCTTTTTTTTCATGTATTTATGATATTATGATTTTGTCAAGGGCTTTTTGGACATCTATCAAAGATTATCACATGGTGTTAATCATTTTTTGTGTGTGTGCATGTGGATGTGGTACTGTAAACAAAGGCAGAACCTCATGCATGCTAAGCATGAGTTCCACCATAGAAGTACACTCCAACCCTATATAAGTTTTGTTGTTTATGGATATGGTATACCACATTAATTGATTTTTAAATGTTAATCTAACCTTGAATTTCTGGGATAAATTTCCTTGCTCATAAAGAAACAATCTGTGAGGTGAATAGAGAGCCTACATCTTGGGAGCAAATCTTTACCCCTCACACATCAGATAGAGCACTAATCTCTAGGGTATATAAAGAACTGAAAAAGCTAAGCAACCAAGAAAACAAATAACCCAATCAATAAATGGGCCAAGGACCTGAACAAACACTTCTCAGAAGATGATATACAATCAATCAACCAACAAATATATGAAAAAATGGTCAACATCATTAGCAATTAGAGAAATGCAAATGAAAACTACTCTAAGATTTCATCTCACTCCAGTCAGAATGGCAGTTACTATGAAGACAAATAACAATAAATGTTGGCGAGGATGTGGGGAAAAAGGTACACTCATATACTGCTGGTGGGACTGCTAATTGGTGCAGCCAATATGGAAAGCACTATGGAGATTTCTTGGAAAATTGGTAATGAAACCACCATCTGACCCAGCTATCCCTCTCCTCGGTCTATACCCAAAGGACTTAAAAACAGCATACCACAGGGACACAGCCACATCAATGTTTACAGCAGCACAATTAACAATGGCTAAACCAACCTAGATGCACTTCAATAGATGAATGGATTAAAAAATGTGGTATATATACACAATGGAATATTACTCAGCAATAAAAGAGAATAAAATCATGGCATGTGCAGGTAAATGGATGGAGTTAGAGAAGATAATGCTAAGTGAAGTTAGCCAATCCCAAAAAACCAAATGCCAAATGTTTTCTTTGATATAAGGAGGCTGATTCATAGTGGGATGAGGAGAGGGAGCATGGGAGGAATACATGAACTCTAGATAGGGCAGAGGGATTGGAGGCGAAGGTAGGGGGCATGGGGTTATTAATGATGGTAGAATGTGATGATCATTATTATCCAAAGTACAGGTATGAAGACACGAATTGGTGTGAATATATTTTGTATACAATCAGAGATATGAAAAAAATGTGCTTTATATGTGTAATAAGAATTGTAATGCATTCCGCTGTCATATATAAAAAAACTAACGTGTTAGTCAAAATATATTGATTTTGTATATTCAAATAAGCATATGTGAACAAAAGCAATATTCTAAATGTTTATGAATGCAACTAAATGGTATCAGC
Organism: Marmota marmota marmota; assembly: GCF_001458135.2. Taxonomy (NCBI): domain Eukaryota; kingdom Metazoa; phylum Chordata; class Mammalia; order Rodentia; family Sciuridae; genus Marmota; species Marmota marmota. The sequence continues at coordinate 23,752,304 of NW_026000241.1, forward strand.
TCAGATTCACTTTGTTGCAAGTATCAGATAATCCAAACAAACAGTCTTAAGCCCCCCAAAAGGATTTTAAATTAAAATTTAAAAAATAGCCTTTGGGAACATGTATTAAAAGTAGGTGGTTATGCTGACTTAAGGCATAGCTAAATTTAAGAACAAATGATTTCAAATGAATTTGTTTTCACTTAGTTTCTCTATGCTGCCTTGGCTTCAGTCTTGGTTTTATATAAAGATGGTGGTAACAAGTAAAAGCCTACTATGTAAAAGCTCGTATCTCTTCTCCATATCTTATGTTATCTTCTGGCTCCAAGTTGGCTTTCTATAATCCAATAGCAATGTAGTCAATGAATAGTGAGAATTTTGGGGCACAGGTCACATACCCATACTTGGAAAAAGGGGTAACGACAGCTCAATAGTGGAAGTGGTTTTCTAGAGGAAAACTAGAATGATAACCAAAGAGTATATGTGTCCACAATATTTGAAAATATATTTGAAAAGGGGAACATTTTGGCCTATTTAAAGGACAAATACGAGATCAGGGTGATAGGACTAAAGAAAGATTTCCTACCTTAATGATTTCCTATTTACAGACAATCAGAAAAAAAAATCAGAAACTTCAATTGGGGGTGGGGGGAAGCCAAGTCTTGAACAGGTACTTAGCAAAAGAGGAGATATGAATGACAAATAAATATGAAAAGGTTCTCAAACTTAAGGAAATATAAAGTAATGCTACAAAGATAGCAATATACACTCACCAGCTAAACAAATATTAAAGGTTGACAAAGCCTAGTGCTGACAAGGATTTAAAAAACTTGAATTTCACATACAGCATGTTAAACAGCCAATTACTAAAATATTTGATAAAATTGCTTTTCATGGGCTGGTGTCACAGCATAATGATAGAGCTCTTGCCTATCATGTGTGAGAAGATGGGTTTGATTCTTAGCATTGCATATAAATAAACAAAGGTACAACTAAAAAATATTTTTTAAATTGAAATAGCAATGAAAATGATATAACTTGGATGATTCTCAGAAACATTACATTGAGGGAAAGCAGCCAGATATAAAATACAAAGTGATGAGTTATATGAAGCTTTAAATAACTTTTATATATGGTATATGTAAAGATTTTCCATTTATATAGTTTTAAAACATGAGAAACATGTTTTGGATGCAAAAACTCGTAACAGCAGTGAGTTATGGGTAAAAAGAATATAGAAATTGAGAAGGGGCATGAGGTAGTTTCTGTGGGGCTGGCAATGTTCTTCTGGGGTACTGGAAACTGTGACAGGTAATGAGTGAGGAAAAGAGCTTTCTTTGCCTCACTTTTGTACTTTTTTATATATACAAAATGGTGTAGTTCAACAAAACACATATTTAAAAATAGTTCACCTTATTGTATAGAGGATAGATTTAAGGCAAGAGATTATGTTTTAAATGGAAATAGGGTTCTGAAAAAAAGTGGACTGATTCTGTATATGTTTTAGAGGTAGAATAGGCAGAATTCTCTGATGTATTATTGCATATAGAGAAAAAAGAAAAGAGAGGCATCAAGGTAAGTTTAGCTACTAAATCTCAAGTCCAAATATTCATGTCAAAGGTGGGGGCATATATGTTCACAGAAAGATGGAGTGGATAATTGTGTTAGATGATACTTAGGATTTCAGTAATAAGGACAGAGAAGGTTGGAAATGACATTAGAATTCAATAAGGAAAATACGGATGATCTGACAAGAGCAATGCCAGGTTTATTCTGGAGATGGAATCCTGAATGGAACATGCTATAAAGAGTAATTATAAGGCAAGAAATGGGAAAAAACAGTTTTAGATAAATCTGTGAGTAGTTGTTTTTCTTTATTTCTGTGAATGGGGAGAAAATGCAAATAAAAGAGCAAGTTGAAAAAGTATGCAGTCAGAACAACTTATTTATTTATGTTGGATGGTAGAGAAGAGCCCAGTAATAAAGAATAAAAAAAAAACCTGACTTAATAATTACAACCCACAATTGTTGCATTGCATTTTCCTTCCCTTTGTCTTCCAAAACAGAAAGTTACTTTCTAAAAAACCTTTTGACTTATTACTTGAAGAACAAATGGTCAAATTTTTCTATTTTTTAAGTTTTGTTACAGAAAAAATCCACCTTTGACAAAGTTCATAGCTTAATAACCACTGTATCCCAGGTATCTAGAAAAGTCCTTGACAGAAAAAGCACTGAATGAATATTTATAAGGCATGAAATAATAGAAAAAAATATATAAAATTTAGTGTTATACTGGTCTAGGCAGTGTTGATGTTCAAAATATTTAAAATCAGTGAGGCTGTGCATATCAACTGGATATCTTCACCAGGTCTGGGTTTAAATTCTTGCTTCATTCCCTGTGAGACTTTTAAAATGAAGGTAAGTCAGTTAAATTATCTAAAAATCATCTTATCATCTAAACATGCTGATGGTAATAATTCATAGGATTGTATTTATGATGAAACAGTATATGAAAAACCCCCATTTCAGTTCCGGCACATTGAAGATATTAAATAATGTTTGGGGTTTTTTTTTTTCTAGAATGCTTTTAAATGAGTTATATTTGTAGTTAGATAAAAAAAATTAAACATGTAAAAACCAGTACAGAATGAGAATACTTTAATTATCTTCTTTCATGATTTTTCTCAAGTGCTCAGCTTAACAAATTATTTATTTTGTTTCTAATCTTTAAAATGCATTTACCCTTAATCTTCTCTATGATGTAAATTTAATAGTCACTGTTCATTCATTTACCTAATTAACAAATTTGTGCTAACCTTAGATTATACTTAATGATTCAACAAATACTTATTAAGAGTCTATGAATATCTGTGCAAAACTGTAATTTATCTTTATAATTCTGGGAATAGTTTATGCAGATACTGGGGATACTTCTAGCATAGTTTCAAGATGCATAATAAAAATACTTTTTCTTTTCTTGTTTAATAATAAAGATAACTGATGGATTTCATCCAAGTCAGAAATCAAAGTAGACTGAAAGAGAAAACTTAATGGCATACTAAAGGCTGGTATCTTTGCAACAACTATATTATGCTACTTTAAATTATTTTAAGGGTAAAATAAGTAATAAAGTAAAATAACAATAATTTTCTATATTGTGTTAAATATCAACTTCAAATCTTATTAATGAATTTATATGCTTTTGGACTATATAGGATGGCTAAAAATACCCCAGTTTATTCAGTATACTGAGACTTAAAATAATAAAATAGATTCAATAATGATAATTAAAATTAAGTTCTTAAGACAATCTATCAAATAAAATTGTGCTCTAAATGAAAAAGAATTGTGTGAGGAGATTAAACAAGAAGAGTTTGGGGGCTGTGGCTGTGGCTCAGTGGTAGAGGGCTCACCTGGCAGGCATGAGGCACTGGGTTCGATCCTCAGCACCATGTAAAAATAAAAAATAAAGGTATTGTGCCCATCTACAACTAAAAATACACACACACACACACACACACACACACACACACACATATATATTTTTTTTAAAGGAGTATGAATTTCAAACCACTTACTTTCCCTTTCATGTACCCATTCTCAATCGACTTTTATCTAAGCTGCATTGTCATAAAATCATACGGTTGATATGGTTAAAGGTAAAATTTAATTCCATTAATGCTATGGAAGAATAGTTTTTTAAGTCAACCACTTTCTTCAAGCTGCAAGACACAAAAACAAAGTCTCAATCTAATCTAATTAGAAAATTTCAACTTGTCATTCAAAATGATTTATATTGTCATTTATTTTTTTTCTTATTTTAGAAATAAATATCATAACCCTAATAACTAATTTGAGTGATGACTCTTTTATGCTTGATTCTAATAAGTATAAAAATGATTGTTTCAAGGATCACTACACAAATAAAGAAATGACTGAAGAGTTTTAAAATGAGAATGTGAAGATGAAAGTACTTTAAAATTGCATAATGCAAAACTGAATGCATACTTCCTCAGTGTATCACATTTCAATTTGTAAACATGACAAGCTGAAAATAATAATAATTCAGAATTCTTCCCTGGAAAGACACAAACTAAAGTCTCTAAGCCAATCACAAATAAAGCACACACAGACACACACACACACACACACATACACACACACACAACAAAGCAAAAAAGATATATCATCTAGTGATGCCAAGCTGGAAAAATGGCATTATTTTCCCTTTGAACTTCATTAACTATTTACATAATTGATAGGTACATAAAAAATATAATTTCAGCCTGAAAATTGAACCATACCTATGCTTAGAATAGACATTTAATGACAATATAAAAATATCATATTATAAAAGAAAGCGAATAGTCTAGTTTTATTCATTCCTTTCCATTTAAATTACAATTAAAACATAAAAGAAAAATATACAGACTATAGAGGACAAAAAGTAGGTTAAGAAGTCATCATTGAACAAAGAATTTCAACTACATTCTGAAAGAAACTGGGGGTAGATGTCTGGCCAAATGAAATGGTGCCCAGGAAGCTTCAATACAGAATATACTGTAGAGAACTCCACAACAAAATGGAAAACAATCTTCCTTGAAAAGCATGTGAGGCTCTATAAGGTTTTGAAAAGAAGGTTCTTAAAAAAAAGAGAAAAAATTTAAGAAGTAGAATGCATTTCATTATATCAATAAAAATCAGGAAGAAAGTGAAACATCATACAATATGATAAAGAAGAAATGTTTCTTTATTCAGCAAGAAAAAAATTGAAGACAAAACTTCAGGCAAGAAAAAAAGCATGAACATCAAATTTATCATCTGAATATGGACTAAAATGTGACATGATTTTGAGGAGTTATTGGTGATCTTGATACAAGAATTGTTTTTGAGTCAGAGTTTACAAGATTAGATTTTTAAGAAAAACAGTTATCTAAGCAGACCAGCTGGCTTTGTAAGGAACAATACATTTGTGCATCAATGTAAGCTTAAAAAAGCCCTCAGATACACAGAAAAAATGTAAATATAAAGATTAAGCTATAAATTCACCATTCATAGTATAGATTGAATATTGCCCAAAGCTGATAAATTAAAAAGCAGAGCGGGCAGGGTGGTATATGTCTGTAATCCCAGAGGCTTCAGGAGGCTGAAGCAGAAGGATCTCAAGTTCAAAGCCACAGCCTCAGCAAAAGCGAGGCACTAAACAACTCAGTGAGACCCTGTCTCTAAACAAAATACAAAATAGGGTTAGGTTTGTGACTCAGTGGCCACAAACAAGTAGAGTATAAGGTCATGCATTCAGGTAACTATATGCAAAACTACAATGCCAGTTTTAAAAAAATGTTTGCTTTTAAGGCCTAATGTATGCCACAGGGTAAGGAATTGTTGACTTTTAATTAGACTTCCTTTTTTTAAAAAAGGCAATTGAATCATAGCATGTGCAAATTATTACAATACAAAGAAAGTCCAAATTTTAAAATATTTTTTAAAAAAGTTACAGAAAAGATTGTAAAGAATGTATAGACATTAGAAGAATATACTTCAAAATGTAATAGTGTTGTATATATTGTGGTTTTGTCAATAATTTTTTTAATTTTTTGATGTTAAAGAATTTTGAGTACTAAGCAAGCACTGTATGACTGAGCTACACCCCCAGTCCAAAAATTTATTATTAAGGCCTTCATCATATCTTGAGATAAGTGGACTATGAAAGTTTCATGATTTGCTTATTTTCCTTTTCTAACAAAACTGGATGTGAAAATTGGTGTTGAAAACTTCTAAAAACTCCTGTTTTATAAAGAAATTATTTTGTTTTAGTGTCCAAGAAGCTACTGTAGACTACAATTCACTAATACTTGGTTCCGTGTTTAAAAAGTTAGTTTAAAGCAGGTTTAAAACTGGATAGTTTGAATAATTTTAAGAAGGTCTGAGACTTAGAGGCTATCTTGAGTTTTTTGTTACTTGGCCCTAGGTTCATTACCACAAGTGAATAGCGGCATGGTAAGAGCATGCAAAAGGTTGTTAGAAATGTGGCCTCCTGATTGGTTGATTTCCATTTTAAAAGTACACTCCTAGGCCAGTTATTTTCTATCTCTAAATATTGGGCTATTATTTGGGAGGGGCGATGATTCTAGGCTTAGCAAAGCATCAGAATGTAAAAGCATCAGAACATAGGAAATTAGAAGTAGAACTAATATGTTCACTCAAGGTATAGAACAACGACTAAGAATAAGACTAAGCCGGGTACTATTATAAGAAAAAAAAAAGCTAGAGCAATTTATCTTGGTCTCTAGAAAATTCTTCGATAAAATACTTGCCCCAGTCTCTTGCTCACTTTTCTATCTGGTTGTCTTTATGCTTTTAATATTCTAAACTTTATATATCCTGGTTATCAGGTATTTGTTTTTGCTGTTTCCACTTGTTCCCAGTAACTTTTCCCATTTTGTGGATTCCATTTCACTATTTTTATTACTATTTGATGCCTTTTTAAAAAAATAAATAACATGAAATCTACCCTCTTAAATTTTTTTAATATAATAGTTATATGTACATCGTTAAACAGTAAATCTCTAGAACTTTTTCATCTTCACTTTTATCATCTTTTATGACTACTGAAATTATATCTTCTGAACAGCAACTCTATTTTCGGCAACCCCAATTCAGGCAGCCACCATTCTGCTTTCTACTACTATGAGGTTGACTACTTACATATGGTACTTAAGTGAAATAATGCTGTATTCGTCTTTCAGTATCTGGCTTATATTATGTAGCCTGGTATTCTCTAGTTTCATCTATGTTGTTGCATGATATGGTTTCATCATTTTTAAGACTGATAATATTCTATTGTACATATACACCACATTTTATTTATCCATTCATCTGATGATGCCAATTGTCCACTTTCTTGCCAACATAAATTACTTTTAAGATTTTTTTTGAAAATGGCCATCCTGATAAGGTGTGCGGTGATCTCTGAGCTTCTGAATTCCATTTCCCTGATAATTACTGATGCTACGCTTATTTTCATAGAATTATTGACCATTTCAATGCCTTCTTTAGAGAAATGTAAATTCAAGTCCCTTGCCCATTTTTTAATCAGGTTACTTGGTGTTTTGATATTGAGTTGTATGAATTCCTTATATATTTTGTATGTTAACTTCTTATCAGATGCATGTTTTGCATGTATTTCCTTCTATTCTATGGGTTGCCTTTTCACTGGGATTGTTTCCTTTGCTAGATGGATACATTTTAATTAGAAAACAGTCATACTTGTTCATTTTTGCTTTTTTTGGTGTTTTTTGGGGGGTGGGGGGGTTGGCCTGTACATTGGGAGTTATATCCAAGAAATCTTTGCCAAGAACAATGTTACAAAGCCTTTTCTCTGTTTCTGAGTTTTAGTTTTTCATCTTACATTTAACATAGGTTAAGCTGTTAAGCTATTTTGATTTGATTTCTGTTTATAATGCTCCAATTTCCTTCTTCTGCATGTGAATATTGAATTTTCTGTTGCTGTTTTCCTGTTGTTTATTCCCATATTTCATCTCCCTATTCTTCATATCAAACTTCTGAAGGACCATTACTTTTTCTTCACCAACATGTTTCTGCCTGGAAATAACTGCATTTAGATATTGTGCATACAATTATGATATTCATATTTTATTTTGGGAAAAATATTTCAGAAACTAATTCCTGTTAACTAAAAAAGTATTTCAAGTCAAAAAGTTATCAATGAAGCACAGATTATAAGTCCTGTACAAGACTAGGTGCTAGAGGTAAGTATATAGATAACTTTTGTAAATGGAAAAAAATACCATAATAATTCTGCCAACATCCATCTTTTTGAAAAGTACATAAAATCTCTTTTAACATTTAAGAACTTATCATCCCTTTTCTGTTTAAATTTATTTCATCTCAGTTCCCACATAAGCTTATACCAATGTAATAATTTTAGTATTTAAAAATACTTTGATCACCCTATCATATTTCCCTACCAAAAAAAGCCAATTTTCAAATTTCCAAGAACATAGGTTCTAAAAATTCTCTTTAGTATTGTCATTCGATTACTGAACACTATAGATCAAATAGCAAACATATCACAAATTATAATCTTTATAAATATCAAAAGTAAACTTTTACTATAAATACATGTCATAGCAAACTAGATTATGACCCTTCTGCCCCTCATCCCCTCCATTAAGTCACATACCCCAAAGTGAATATTACATATTGCTAGAAAGACACATGGTTCAGGCTAATCCATTTTATATTCTTCCATTTCAAACATTTGGGAGTGTAAAGGTTTCTGGTTATAGCATTTGTCATTTTTTAAACTCCTATATTATATAGCCAAAATCACATGGGGGTGTGCCATTAAAAATTAGTTTTAATAATGAGCTGACCTTCAATAGACGAATGGATAAAAAAAATGTGGCATTTATACACAATGGAGTATTACTCTGCATTAAAAAATGACAAAATCATAGAATTTGCAGGGAAGTGGATGGCATTAGAGCAGATTATGCTAAGTGAAGCTAGCCAATCCCTAAAAAACAAATGCCAAATGTCTTCTTTGATATAAGGAGAGTAACTAAGAACAGAGTAGGGTCGAAGAGCAGGAGAAGAAGATTAACATTAAATAGGGATGAGAGGTGGGAGGGAAAGGAAGAGAGAAGGGAAATTGCATGGAAATGGAAGGAGACCCTCATGGTTATACAAAAGTACATACAAGAGGAAGTGAGGGGAAAGGGAAAAATAATACAAGGGGGAGAAATGAATGACAGTAGAGGGGGTAGAGAGAGANAAAAATAATACAAGGGGGACAAATGAATGACAGTATAGGGGGTAGAGAGAGAAGAGGGGAAGGGAGGGGAGGGGAGGGGAGGGGGGATAGTAGAGGATAGGAAAGGCAGCAGAACACAACAGACACTAGTATGGCAATATGTAAATCAATGGATGTGTAACTGATGTGATTCTGCAATCTGTATATGGGGTAAAAATGGGAGTTCATAACCCACTTGAATCAAAGTGTGAAATATGATAGATCAAGAAATTTGTAATGTTTTGAACAACCAACAATAAAAAAATTATTTAAAAAAATAATAATAATGAGCTGATAGCTCAATTTGGTCCCTCTGACATATTTCTGAAAGAAACTAGTTTTGCAAAGGAATCAACTACCCAGTCATTAAGACTTATTCCCTCTGGCTGGCAGCAGCAGAATCAAAGGCAGCAGCAATGGTGGTAGCCGTGCAGGCAGTATTTTCCAGTAAATGGTTGGAGTTGGAGAATATCATACTAAGTGAAATAAGCCAATTCCACAAAATCAAAGGCCAAATGTTTTCTCTAATATGCAGATGCTAATTCACAATAAGATGGGGGGTGGGGAAGGAGACTAGGGAATAATAGAATTACCTTAGATTAGGTAGAGGGAAGTGATGGGGGAGGTATGGGTTTAGGAAAGATAGAGAATGAAACAGACCTTATAACTGTATGTAAAAATGTGACTACCTAACCAATATGATTCTGTAACATGTACACTCAGAAAAATGAGAAATTATAGCCCATCTATGGACATCAAAGTGCACAAAAGCTTTCTACTGTCATGTATAACAATTAAAACAATGGAATTTGCAGGGAAATGGATGGCACTAGAGCAGATTATGCTAAGTGAAGCTAGCCAATCCCTAAAAAACAAATGCCAAATGTCTTCTTTGATATAATGAGAGCAACTAAGAACAGAGCAGGGAGGAAGAGCAGGAGGAAAAGATTAACATTAAACAGAGACATGAGGTGGGAGGGAAAGGTAGAGAAAAGGGAAATTGCATGGAAATGGAAGGAGACCCTCACTGTTATACAAAATTACATATAAGAGGGTATGAGGGGAATGGGAAAAAGAAAAAAACAAGGAGAGAAATGAATTACAGTGGATGGGGTAGAGAGAGAAGATGGGAGGGGAGAGGAAGGGGGGGGATAGCAGAGGATAGGAAAGGTAGTAGAATACAACAGTTACTAATATGGCATTATGTAAAAATGTGGATGTGTAACCAATGTAATTCTGCAATCTGCATTTGGGGTAAAAATGGGAGTTCATAACCCACTTGAATCTAATGTATGAAATATGATATGTCAAGAGCTTTGTAATGTTTTGAACAACCAATTAAAAAAAAAAGATAAAATAAATTTTAAAAAGTTATTCCCTCTCTATACAACACTATCAAGATTTAGATCAGATGAAAGGCATTGCTTTATTGGTATAATGAGAGGAAGCAGAAAGGTGTCTAGCACACTCTGGGGCAGATGAATCTCAGAGACAAAAACATGGAAGTTAACAACTTAGAATTAATGCTGTTAAACCCTCCCCATTAACCTCCTGGAAAGCCTTCTTGTACCCTAAGGTTACATGAAGGTTAAGGATAAGATATGTGTGTTGCCCAATTTGAAGGTTGCTGCTTTAAGATACATACACATTTGTATACACACAATATGACAGTTAGGAACTTTAAGTTTACAACCTTTTCTTTCTCACTCCCTCTCTTTGTGTACATGTGTCCACACACACCGTGTGAGGGGGTGGGCCAGGGAAGCTGGAAGGAAAAACAGAAGATACCAAGTATGCCCAGACACCACATTTTTCATTTTTGGTAGTATTCTTTAATATTCTCTTTACCTTGGCCACTAAAATTCTATCTTAACCTGAATAAATGACACATGGGGAAGAGAGAAGAACGCTTTTAAAATAACATCAATAAAATTACGTTGAAGCTGGTATTAATATGAAGATAGACACTGCTATCACAAGTTAGCAGTTCTGATAGTTTAAATCTGTTCCACTGACATTGAAGAACCAGTATCTACCATAGAGCATAGTACTCAGAAAAATAATGACCCCCTAGAGTGGTATAATTTTAATTTAATTGAATTAATATGCAATTTAAACCACACTAAGCAGAAATTCACTTCAGATTTTTTTCCTCAAAAAATGGCATTCTTACTGTTTCCTATTACAGTATTCTTCATACCTTATAGACACAACATTCATAATTTTTTTAAAAAACTTTTTACATTATTTTTACATATTGCCCAATTAATAATAAAATCTGAAGTAACTCTAAAAAATTATTACATTGCCTAAAAATAAGAAAAGCAGGCTGAGCCATAGTCAGAAATTGTGACAGGTCCCATATTCTTTATTGATATTACTGTGAAATCCAAACCTACTCCAGTGAAAAAGGGTACCAAGATAGTCAATATCATACCCTGAACATCTGAACTTTGGTGAGAAGGTGGGGGAAGGTGGGAAAAGGTAGAAGAGGCGACTTTCTACAACAAATATATTTTTTAAAGCAATCAATTGTTTTGAAATTTTTAGATTACACTTGTATCTAGAGGAAATGTAATGATGATGTAAAATACAAAAAACTGTCCAAAATCTAGTCAGAGAATTTGTTGGAGGATGCAGTTAACAACTCCCTCTTGGGAAAAAATGAGCATTCCTTAGAAACAATGCCTAAGCAATTAAAAAAAAAAAAAAAAAAAATCAATGGAATTAAGCCTTACCCTGGAAAACCAGCCACTCACCTAACCAGTTGGCTATCAGTTAAGAAACTACTGACATGCAAATTCTTTTCTATCTGGTATCTAGTTTAACAATGATGATTTAACCACTCTGTTTTCCTATGAAATGCTCCTATGAAAACTATCTTTTAATCAACTTATTGGAGGATTTTTTTCTTTGCAGTAAGATTGTAATACAAACACATGATTATAAGTGAACTGTGAGACAAGTTTTTTTCTAATGATTTATTTTATTCACTAAAGTTAATTAAAGCAGAAGATTAGAAGTTGGGGGAAGGTGACCATTTCTGGCTAAATGCAATAAAGATTTGGATTATATTTTGTCATAACCTAGCAGCAGCACAATGCCCTCACAGGAAAAACTAACAAGTTTTAACTTGACAAATAGTAAACACAAACATGCACTGCAATCAAGAAAATAATTTTGTAAACAAAGTCCAGCTTTTAAATAGTTACATTCAGGAGGTGTATATTTAAAAAAAAAAACAAATAGACCCTCTCACCAGAATTTAAAATATTGAGCTGTGTCACTTCTCTTTACTTACCGTGAGAGGGGGAAAAAAATAATTTCCTTGCTTTTTCAACAACTAATTTTTTATATCATGTTTAAAAATAGAAAACATTTCTACGTCTTCAAATTAAAAGTTAGATTATCGCTTTATTTGATGACTTCGGGTATCTCAACTGCTTTTGTTAACATTTATCAAAACTCTACTGGCCAAAACAAAGTGTTTGATGGTTTGCTTTTTAGTTAAAAAAAAAAAAAATCAGAAAGCGCATCACAGAAACAATCAAAATACGCCGAGGACCGATTCTTGCTTAAAAACACTGCTCTCTTCCACCTTCCATTCCAAGATACTGAGGGGAATGGATCTCCTTCCACATTACATTAATATAAATTCTAAAATATTTTCTCGACTACCATGTAACAAAGTTGTGGCCTTTGTTGGCAACAGCTGTGACTTTTCAATTTAAATTTTAAAAGACAGGCTTAACAACTATGAAAACATATCTTCAAATAAATTCTCGTGTTGAATCCATTCTCTTGAGCTTATAGTTGGGCTAATTTATTACATGATGCAGAAAGACCTTCTACCAGAACAGTGACGACAGGTGAGAGACTCCAGTTGACAAAACTCTACTTGAGAGGGTGGCCAGGGGCGTCTGTGATACTAATTGGCGGTTAACGAGGGTAAATTTCGTATAATTACTGTACATTCGTTTGCCTGCTTAGCCTGAAATGATCTAGAGCTTCGGGGGTTCGTTATGAGAACCCCATAGACTGTGACACCTCAGCTCAGACTGTCTTCTCTGCTGAAAGAACCCAGGGCGTTGACAGTTCTAGGGGAGCGGCCGAGATCACGCTCTCTATCCCACCTGCCGAGCAGTGTGCTGGAACCCGAGTTCTTGGGTGAGTAGTGGTGAATACCCTGAGGTATTCGCCCACTAAGTGCTTCCAACGATCACGGGAGAGTCCGCAACGCGCCCAGAAAACAGGCCGCCGGGATTAAAACGGCGCCCTCCCAGTTAACCCAGCGAGCGTCCCAGGTCCCGGCCACACAGCGGCGACAGCGGCAACCCCTAAGGCGTTATTAGGCTGAGCCCACTCGCACCCCACGCTCGGATACCGGGTGGACGCGGAGAAAAAAAGGACGCGCTAGAGGGCGCCCCCGAAGGCGGCTTTCGGCCCAACCGCCGCGGCGGCGAGCAACGCTCTTACCCAGTTCCACTCCGCCTCCTCGCGTCGCCGCGGCCCAGCCCTGTCCCGTCGCGGAGGCTCACGGGACACGTAGTACGCTGCTCTCTCCGGCCCCTCCTCCAACCCGGCTCCGCGAACGCCCTCCCAGCTCCCCCGGGTCTGACTTCCGGTTTCCTTGCGCGGCCCTAACGTGGAGCCCCGGTAAGGCGACAGCCGCTTTTCCGGCTCTGAGGCGCTCTTCCACCTTTTCAACCCGCCCTCGACAAGGCTTGCCCCTGCGGCGCGTGACGCGGCTACTAGCGCGCACGAGTCCCG